>NC_048305.1:44442494-44586305 GCF_013100865.1 Trachemys scripta elegans | reverse complement strand
GATAAATGGACACAAGTCAGATATCAGGAATGGCAATATACAAAAACCTGTAGGAGAACACTTCAACCTCCCTGGCCACACAATAGCAGATGTAAAGGTAGCCATCTTACAGCAAAAAAACTTCAGGACCAGACTCCAAAGAGAAACTGCTGAGCTCCAGTTCATTTGCAAATTTGACACCATCAGATCAGGATTAAACAAAGACTGTGAATGGCTATCCAACTACAGAAACAGTTTCTCCTCCCTTGGTGTTCACACCTCAACTGCTAGCAGAGCACCTCACCCTCCCTGATTGAACTAACCTCGTTATCTCCACACTGATATATACCTGCCTCTGGAGATTTCCATTACTTGCATCTGAAGAAGTGAGGTTCTTACCCACGAAAGCTTATGCTCCCAGTATTTCTGTTAGTCTCAAAGGTGCCACAGGACCATCTGTTGCTTTTTACAGATTCAGACTAACACGGCTACCCCTCTGATACTTTACTATGAAAGTTGAACTTACAAATGTAGAATTAGGTACAAAAAAACCCCCCTGCATTCAAAAATAAAACAATGTAAAACTTTAGCGCCGACAAGTCCACTAAGTCCTCCTACTTATTTGGCCAATCGCTCAGACAAACCAGGTTGGTTACAATTTGCAGGAGATAATGCTGCTGCTCGCTTCTTGTATACAGTGTCACCGGAAAGTGAGAACAGGTGTTTGAGTGGCACTTTTGTAGCTGGCATTGCAAGGCATTTACATGCCACATGTGCTAAACATTTGTATGCCCCTTCATGCTTCAACCACCATTCCAGAGGACATGCATCTATGCTGATGACGGGTTCTGCTTGATAATGATCCAAAGCAGTGCTGACTGACGCATGTTCATTTTCATCATCTGAGTCAGATGCCACCAGCAGAAGGTTGATTTTCTTTTTCGGTGGTTTGGGTTCTGTAGTTTCTGCATCAATGTTGCTCTTTTAAGACTTCTAAAAGCATGCTCCACCCTCTCAGATTTTGGACAGCACTTCAGATTCTTAAGTCTTCGGTCGAGTGCTGTAGCTATTTTTAGAAATCTCACATTGGTACCTTCTTTGCGTTTTGTCAAATCTGCTGTGAAAGTGTTCTTAAAATGAACATGTGCTAGGTCATCATCCAAGACTGCTATAACATGAAATACATGCAGAATGCAGGTAAAACAAAGCAGGAGACATACAAGTCTCCTCCCAAGGAGTACAGTCACAAATTTAATTGACGCATTATTTTATTTATTTATTTATTTATTTTAATGAGCATCATCAGCATGGAAGCATGTCTTCTGAAATGGTGGCTGAAGCATGAAGGGGCATACAAATGTTTAGCATATGTGGCATGTAAATGCCTTGCAATGCCAGCTACAACAGTGCCATTCAAACACCCATTCTCACTTTCAGGTGACATTGTAAACAAGAAGCAGGCAGCATTATCTCCCATCAGTGTAAACAAACTTGTTTGTCTTAGCGATTGGCAGAATAAGAAGTAGGACTGAGTGGACTTGTAGGTGGTGGCGAGTGATGGGAGAGGGAGCAAATACCTGTAACTGTAAAAGTTAAAGAGAAGTTTTCTCTCTACACTATAGCCCTGTTCCTCCACACATCTGCCCTCGTCCTCTGCTAATGTCACTCCCAATGGGTAACCATAGCAATGGGACTCAAATTCAAAATCTTGTTTAGAAAATAATCCCCCATTCCAGAAATCTAAGGTAGCCTGAGCCAAGAATCCTCATTGCCTCTGCCCAGGTGTAGCACATTAATCCGTACATTGAAATCTGGAGGGGTTGCTAGTAAAATTGGATGGGATTTTTCCCCCCTTCCCCCCTTCATCTGAGTCTTCAGAAAGCGCTAAGCATGCCTGTGCTTTCTCTCCCCTCCTGCTACAGGACATCAATGCTTACAACGGTGATGAGCCCACAGAGAAGCTCCCCTTTCCCATAATTGCCGATGCAAAGCGGGAACTTTCAATCCAGTTGGGCATGTTGGACCCAGACGAGCGGGACAAGGAGGGCATGCCGCTGACAGCGCGTGTGGTGAGTACAGGCTGCATGTGGGGCACTAGTGTAGACCAGGTGTGGGCATGAATAGGGTTGGACAACACTGTGCCTAAGTCCCTGGTGCCTTGTCTGTACTAGCATGCTACCCCGGTGCAGCAGTCTAAATAACTGGTCCATTGCATACTAGTGACTAGAGTAACTGCCTGACTGGAGAATGGGGCAGATCTTCAAAGCAGTTCAGTGACTCCTGTCCTGCTGAGGTTTGCCAGTGGGGGGTTGGGTGGGTGATCCCTCTCCTAGCTGTAGCTACCCTCCATTGGAGCCCAGCCATGATGCTGGTCCGGAGCCAGTTGTAACTGGGAGGCAGAAGCATGTTAGCTTGCTGATCCTGCACTGCTTTGTCCTGCTGAGAGCATGACGAGATCGGTAACACTCCTTGTCTGGGATCTCAAATGGGCAAGGAGTAGAACTAAACAGTTTTGTGATGTTCCTTTTCCCCTCCAGCACTAGTATTAAAAGACTGTTATTGTCCCCTTTCAAGGTAGGGACCCGCAGAGGGAGGCGGCAGTAATGCTCCACACAGTAAAATAAACCACACACCTGAAATATTAGATACTGCATAAGAGCAGATGGCTACTTCCTTTGTATGTGGCTGCATCTTTCCTCTAAAAGAGATGAGACTGTTTTATAATAAACCTAGTGCCATCAATGTAAATAGCACTTGTTCTGCCCTAAATGCTTATAGTCTAAAACGGACAGGACCCAGGACTGCCTTTCAGAAGAGGGAGAGCATGGGGATTATGGGTAGGAAGGATGGAGCAGGGATTGCTTTGAAGGAGGCAGTGGGGTCATTGATGGATGAGGGAGACTATCAGTACTAGAATACCTGTCTCACTGAAATGTGGCTTACCTGACACTGTTAAATGCTTGTAGCTGATGTAAATTCAGGTTACTCTTCTATTCAGATTCCCAGAGTGTCTCCTTATGTGTCTCTGCTGTTCAGGTGTTTGTTTTCGGCCCAGATAAGAAGCTGAAACTGTCAATCCTCTACCCAGCAACCACTGGCAGAAATTTTGATGAGATCCTAAGAGTAGTGGATTCCCTGCAGCTGACTGCAAAGAACAAGGTTGCTACCCCAGTGGACTGGAAGGTAAATATCTGTAGAGCTACAACCCAATTCTGTAGGGCAGCTCCAGGTGTAGAGAAGGACAGTTCCTAGAGCCTGTGTGCCCATTCTCAGGACAAGGTGAAGTTAGGTAGTTAGCGCATCCTCTGTGTGATAAGAGATTTGGATCGTGAGAATCCCTGCAATCCTGGGACATGCTAAGAGCACACCACGAGGCTGAGAAGAAGCTGGCTGGGAGAATTCGGACGAGTGTTTCATCGGAATTTGCTGATTTGGCAAAATCAGACTTTTGTTGCAACAGTCCAATTTCATCGACGTTGCAATGGAATCCAGGCATACAGATTGCCCCAGGGCTGGGACTCCATTCCCTGGGGTGGAAAATTTGAGTTTTAATTCCTAACCAGAGCAAACCAGATCTCAAAATAGCACAATCCTCCATGAAACAGAATTATCTTTCTCCACACTGCGCTGCTGAGAGGTGTAGTAACAGTGGGAAAATAACGGTAACAACAGCACTGCCCGCATTGCGCTTGTTAAGAGTTGCACGTGGCTGGTTTAGAGATAATAAATGACTCTCTCCCCGTTATCAGTGTGGGCTTTGCAAGGCAAGGGCAGAGTGAGCTGGATTCTGCTCCTGCTTGTGCATGATAAGCAGAATTGTTCTGCCAGTTGCAGAGCCCAGTGCTGCCCTGGTTTCAGAAAAACCTCTCTTGCAAACAAACCATCTGGAATCCTCCAGAGCCCATCACTGTGACACCTCACGAAGGGGGTTTGTCTTTCTTAATCTGAGGAGGGAGACCCATGTTGTCCTAAAGAAGTAGACCTTTCTGATGCTTGCTTATGTTATCTGCATCAAAGAGAAGTCTCGTTTGATCCATGGTATCTTATAGGCCCATCTAGGTCACTTTACCTAATGGAAAAGTCTTCATAGCTTTTCATGATTAAACTAAACAGCTCTCTCCTGATCTGCATAACACTGGGAAGACTCTCCTTTTTTTTTTTTTTTTTTCCATCCTAATTATGAAGCACTCTTTAAAACCCAGCTGAGTACCGCTATGGGTAACTGCTGCCTTATTAAAGTGAGATCTTCTGGTGCAGGTAAAATCTACTGTCTGGCTGTGGGCATCCTTCTGACTTGTTACCATCTTAATGAACTAGCTAGAGTTCATCACTGGCCTTGGACTCGGGACTGCTTAAGGGTAACAGAGCTGTACTGCTCATGGAGTGTTGCTTTTAGATTTAATAGAGGCTGACGTCTTAGGACTCTGATCCTCCTGCTTCAGTCCTCACAGCTGCTGTGAAATGCCCTGTAGCTGGGGAGTGTGGTAAAAGTCTCAGTAGACACTGGGTTTGTTACATGGTGTTACAGCATCAGCTAAGCTTCCAAAAAGGACTCATGACTTTGACTGAGCTTCCACCTCCCGACTCTTCAGCTTTGCATTGGTGATGCAGGAGTTCCCTGTGTATTCATGCAAAGCACGTGTTTTTTATACTGCTCCTATTGCTGGGGTGTCCATAAAGGACCAAAGGCAAAGGTTTCTTTGCTGCTTCTCTGGGCCTGAGGTGTGTGTGGCTTTGTGAAAGTTTTATTTTGAGAAGGGAATTCAAAAAAGCTGGGGGGCTTAATGGAAATTCTACCCTCTTTGGGGAGATTTAGGTGATGTCTACACAGGCACTCACTGCAGTATAACTTATGTCACTTGGGTGTGAAAAAGTCACCCCCTTGAGCAACATAAGTGACATGGACCTAAGCACCCGTGTGGGCAGCGCAATGTCTGTGGGAGAGCTTCTCCTGCTAACCCAGCTCCCACGCTCACGGGGGTGGAGTAGTTAAGTCGACAGAGCTCCCTCCCATCCGCTTGGAGAGGTTGCATTAGAGAGCTTACAGTGGCGCAACTGCATCGCTGCAGCTCCACTCTTCTAGCCCAGGGGTCAGCTTCCTCCTTGTGAGCAGATCAGTGGTGATGACCAGGTGAATTGTATTGTTGCATAGGAACTGATCAGCAAGCCGGTGTAACGTGTTCCCTGGTTGGAAGACAGGTGGCAAGCAAAGGTGTAAAAATGAAGCCCCCCTATTTTCCCTTTACACCCTTCTGTAAGTTACTTATCTGGCTGCACCTCCCTCCTTTGCTGCTGCAGTGTTACTTGTCCTGACTGCCGAATTGGTCCAAGTTACATTACTGATGCCTGTCTCGCACATATCCCATCTCCATTCAAGTCACTGCTGAATATGTCCCAGAGGCTTCATGGCAGCCGGATGTCTTGCTGCACATCTGAATATGGCACAGTGGGCTCAAGAGTAGATTCATTTTCCACTTCTGCCTCGGTGGGGGTAACACCTCTTTTGTAGCTGGTGAAGTTTAACACTGGTGTTGAGGGTGGCATGTGCACATCAGTGTATACAGTGACTACGGTCTTAATAAAAAAGGGGGGGGCGGTTAAAGTCTCGCTTCTTAGCGCAGACACCTTGTAGAGTCCCTCGATTTCTCTGCTTCACTAAAATATTCCCCGTTTCTTACCAGCGTGGAGACCGTGTCATGGTTATTCCCAGCATGCCAGATGATGAGGCCAAAAAGCTGTTTCCCGAAGGAATCTTCACCAAGGAACTCCCGTCGGGCAAGAAGTATCTCCGCTACACCCCGCAGCCTTAGAGCACGTCGCTGCCGCAGAGATACCAGACTGCTGATCATGTGGTTTTAGCAGAGCCATTCGCCTTGCGGTGGCCTGTGTGGGATGGGGAGCACAGACAGAGGCTGCTCCAGGGAGTAGTTGTCAGAACAGTTAAACTGACAGCTGCTGTGCCTGGTGTTAGCTTCTCAGGGAGCCTTCCTGGGGCTGACTCAGAGTTGATTAGTGTCATGGCAGATGCTGGTTCTGATAAGCCATGTGATCAGCAGCCTTGTATTGTCTGCTTGAAACCAGCTGGGCTGCAGCAGTACAATATGAAATTCTTGATCATTCATTCATTTGGTACTCACCCCACATACCTTTAGCTAGAAAACTGAAATGTGTCTACTCCACTGGGAACTGCTAAACATGTGGAAGAGGATGATGGATTTGTAATAGTGATGAATGCTTGTTCTCTTGGGTCTCTCCTGTTTAATATTGGTGCTGGGGCAGGGTGGAAACACTTCAGGCTTCAAAAGGAAGATCCCATCCTACAATGAGATGCACCCCTGCAAGTAATGATTCACAATGTAACAAAGATTATCAAAGTAGCTGCAGCTGGGCTGTGAGAATTGCTGAATAAGCAGCCAAAATTGGATGGGGTGGTAGGTCATGAATTGTCCAAGCTGCCATGTGCCTTTAGAACTAAAATTACTCTAACTTACTTTGATAAGTTTGTTACCAAAGCCGATGCTGCATTAGAGGAGCTGTAGGCTCCTCTGTAGTTACATGGCTTTATTACAGATCTGTATTTTTCATGGGTTTTTTTGCTTAGATAGTTGCCTAATTTTTGCTTTCTTGGAGGTGGGAATTCAACAAATAAAGCCGCATTTATCAGAAGTGTGTGTAGTGTGTTTTATCTCCCCCTTACCTCAGCATTCCAATATGCACCATTAGGCTCAAAATAGATTTGTAACATGGCCTTGCCTGGTGGAGTTGTGCAATGGAGACTTACACCGGTAACCAGAGCTCTGGATTCAGGCCAGCATGGTGGTAGTTGCCATCCTAATCACTTAGTAAATGAAGCAATTATCTCAAAATACAGGAGACTCAACAAAAGCACCTAATAGGATTATCTTTACACATTGTACCTTTGTACCCTTACTTTCTGAATCTGGCTGAACCCCCCCCCCCCCCCTCTTGTTTGCCCTGGAGAGGTGTTGTATTCCTTTCCATGGAGTATATGAGCCCAAATTGCCAAAGTTGTTAACATGACCCTGAAACTAACAAACATTAAAAAGTTTTAAACAGAGGGGGCAGGGTTTGGAAACCAGAGACTTCAGCCTGCGGAATGGCAAACAATAGAAACAAATGCTAAAGCCTGGAGAGTCGTTGACTGGGATACACAAGAGAAAAGAAGCTAAAACAAGTCTTAAGGCACTTACCTGGGAAAGAGTCTGTAAAACAAAGTTAGGTTTTGGTTATCAAATTCCCATTTAAAGAGAGATGATGCCAGGTAGTCTTCTCTAATCAGACATCCCTTCTTGAGGGCAGGGAGAGATGGGAGACGGGCTTGTTTTGTTGCTCAGTTTCAAGATGTTAAGAATGGTCACCTTTCCTAATTGACAGAGAGAGAGGCACAAAGGGGAGAGGCAGGGTAGTAAAGATGGAGGAAATACAGCTTTGTTGATGTTCCCAGGGCTTCAGGCAGCAGGTCAGCTACAGCCAGATGCTCTGGTCTGGCAGGTCAGTCATGACAGCAGTTACCCTGGCTCATCTTCTGGTCTGGGGTCTGGGACATCATCTGGCTGGTCTGGTCCCTTTCTACTGGTCTCAAGCTGGGGCAGAGCTGGATACGCTATCTCATGATATCACACTATGCTAATGCCAGGATCTAAACTTAGGATCACATGGAAAGCAGAGAGAGGATAGGAGGGAAAACAGAGGGGCAGACAGGGACCCATGAGGGCTGGGAAGATGAAGTTGGATCTGGGGTCTCCAGCAGGAGTTTCCATTCATGTGGCCATGATGGTCAGGTAGCTCAGATCGCAGTGCGGTTGCATCATGATGCAATAACTTGGCATCCCTGGGCAAAGGACAAGAGTCCTGGTGTGGGAGCCTGATGGCCTTTCCCCTCTTCCAGGCATCCCTTAGTTGGTTGAACTGCCCCCCTAAAGCCTCTTTTAGAGGGCCGCACTAAAGGGGTGATGGGCAGAATAGTCCAGCCTCTTTTTTTTTTTTCTTACCAATTAGGCCTAACTGCTGACATGCTGAGTTCGGTCTGTTAACTTCCAGGCCCACATTTTTTGATTGCTCAACACAATCCTTGAGTTGTATGACAGAGCCCCTTGTGAGGAGAGAAACTCAGTCTATTCTTCACTTTTACACCATTTTATAGAACAGGCTGCGTTTGCCTTGTTACCTTTCCCATCCATGTTTATCATGTGATTGGAACACTGGTAACCTGGCTCCACTTTCCCTGCAGTTAAGCTCACAATTAGGGTAAATTTGTGGCCCAATTGCTATCCAGTAATTGTGCATGCACAGAGGGCAGAAATAGCACTGGGCCTACATGTCCTGCCTCTGTCCTCACTGCAGGATGCTGAATGTTACTAACCAGACGTTGCTTTGCTGTGTCGAGGCCACAATCTCCCCTGCTCTTGGGGCAGAGCTCCTATCAGCAGTGGGAAATGTGCTGTGGATAATGCGTAATACTCTAACTTTGTCATCCTGGCCCCTGCTTTAGAACAGTATTTTGACTCTCCCCGGAGAGTAGGCCAGGGCTGTTGGATGCAGCCCGTTTCTCCAGGCCAGGCCACCTGCCCTCTACAGCTCACCCGGAGGCAGGCAGGTCTAGTGTGTAGCTTAACAGCTCTTGAGCAAGTTTAGCAAGGCCTGGCTAGAAAGTGAGAAGGTGCGTGAGGGGCTATCTTATTACCTCACTTTCCCCTTGCCTGTCTCATATGGGACCAACACAGCTACAAAGCCACTGCCTGCTCCCAAGTGTCCTCTAGGGCATCCCTAGCAGTATTATGAGGGAGCTATTCCAAGAGCTGATTGAAACTTTTTCAAGTTATTTCCCCCCCAAAATGAGATTTTTTTTTACCATAATTGTTGATGTCAATTTTTGACACCTTTTCCAGTGTTTTAAAAAAATGACCCATTTATTACTGATTGAAAATGGGGTTCCAGTCTGGCCTCTGCTTGCAAGGGGCTGTCAAACCAGCCAGGCTCACCAGGCCATGCAGCATGTTCTAGCCGTGCCCCTGTGTGAGAAGGGGTGGTACAGACCCAGGGACTCCTGCACCAGAGCGTCTCCAGCTGCCCTTTTCAGGCCCATGTAAGTCCCCCTTTGTGCCACCAGAGCAGCTTAAAGCTTTTGTGCCAGGATCTGGCCCCAGGTGTCTGACGAAAGGAGATACACTCATTAAGCATTGTGGCCGTCCCCTACAGCCTGGCTCCCTATCTGCCCTCCCGGCACAGTCCTGCTGCCAGCGGGACCAGCCCTCTCTCTCCGAGGACTGGTGTTTGGCCCTTGCTGACCAGGTTAGAGATGGGGCAGGGGCAGGTGGGGGAAGGCTCTTGCTGAGCTGCCTCTCATCTTTAGAGCTGGCCCGGAGCACTTCTATCTTCAGATCATCAGAGGAAAACAAGAAAACTAAATTAGTTCACCTACAAGACAGAGCCTGAGCCTGCAACTCCCTTGAACTGCCTAGGGGTAGCAAGGTTGGAGTCTCATCAGGGAATAAAGAGAATTGGCCCAAGCTGGATAATAATGAACTTATCTGGCTCTCTTCATTGCTGCCTTAAAAAGGAGGTAAGTGTTTCACCAGTGGGGAAACTGAGGCACAGAGCAGGGAAGTGACTTGCCCAAAGTCACCCAGCAGACCAGGGGCAGAGCTGGAACTAGAACGTATGGATCGTGAGGGTTCAGGGCTCTTTCCGCTAGGCCACACTGCCTCCCTTAACCTTATATTGGATCAGCACCACCTAAATTTGAATATGCCGGCCAGGCAATATTCTGGAAAGCATCATTCTGGGGGCTCCTTGGGCTTTTCAGAGCTGTATCCCAAAGGCAGCTGCTGCTGTCCCGGCGGTATTACCCATTTATCAGGGGAACAGCTTCAGGTCTCAACTCCTACACTGCATTCCCGGCAGTATCCAGGCGATGGCACCAGCGTAGCACAGATGCTGCCTAGGCCAGTTTTAGTTGGGAGGTGGGACTAGATTGCTTTTAAAATTCTGTTGCTTTTACCGTGTTCCCCTACTTAGCTAAAAAGCATTTCAGAGTTCCTCCTTTTCCTCTTGTGTGTTGCTAACATTTGCCTGTCATGATGTTCCACCTATTTTTAAATGGAGTTTGTATTACAAAAAATAATACAATAATTTCTTGGTGTTCATCAGGGTTGGGCCACTTTTTAATCCAACTACAGTATCTGAACTTGAATTCTCTCTTTATATGTCCATATGCTATGAGATGTAAATCCTTCAGATCTGGCTTTGGTAGATCCATTTCCCAGTTACAGAGAAATAGCTCTAGCATAGAACCAGAGGGTTAGAAGGGACCACAGGGGTCATCTAGTCTAACCCTCTGCCAAGATGCAGGATACGTACATGCTTCACTTGAAGCCCATGAGCAGTGAGTCCCATTGACTGTGACTGAAAAACACATGTACTTAAAGCTATTTGTGTAAATCTGTTTCCGGACTGAGGCCTACAATTTTTACGGTGTAATTTCTTTTCTGGATCAAACTTGAGAGGCACCTTGCCCTTTGAAATCAAGAGACCTATGGCCCAGATTCAAAGCCGGTGTTAGCCATCATACCTTAATGGATTGCAGTGGAGCCCTGCCAAGTTACAGCAGCTGAGGATCCAGCCTTTGATATCTGAGTGATCTAGGTTTTCTAGGTGACTTTTTCAGTGCAATGCAAGCAAACAGAGATTATGTTAAAATTCCCCAGAATTCAGAGTTATCTGCCCACCGGAAAATTCCAGAGCAAGAGAACTGCTTCAAAACTAGGTGTAGAAGATTTCACATTTATTTTCAAGGGCACCTGCAGTCGGAGAGGATATATCTTAGTGGGATGAAGCTGGGCTGCTTACAAATTTTTGCTTCCAGTCAATATAAAGTTAAATGACTGTATATGTGCCATAAAGGAGGGGAGCAGAGGAAAGATAAAGGAGAGTCACTTCTAGTGGCAAAGGGGGTGGGGGAGGATCTTGCTTCTTGGTGTTAACTGGTTAGAGCAGGGGTGGCCAACCTGTGGCTCTGGAGCCACATGCAGCTCTTCAGAAGTTAATATGTGGCTCCTTGTATAGGCAGCGACTCTGGGGCTGGAGCTACAGGTGCCAACTTTCCACTGTTCAACCCCTGGCTCTGCCACAGGCCCTGCCCCCACTCCACCCCTTCCCCCCCCCCCCCCCGAGCCCGCAGTGCCCCTGCCCCCCCCCCCCCCCCGCAGCGCCTCCTGCACACCACAAAATAGCTGATGAGGAGGGGGCAGCTGGTGGGTAGGAGGCGCTGGGAGCAGGGAGCTGGTGGGGTCTGCTGATGTATTAGTGTGGCTCTTTGGCAATGTACATTGGTAAATTCTGGCTCCTTCTCTGGCTCAGGTTGGCCACCCCTGGGTTAGAGCTTTGAAAGGCCACTAGAGAAATAGTGGCAAAGAAAAAATTAAATCAAAGCATAGTTAGTCAGAGTATTCTCATGGCTGAATGGTCTGTGGCAGGAATTGAGCCCAAGACCAGGCTAGAAGAACATGCAGGCCCTTTAGCTGGAGAAGTAAAGGGTCATCACTAGGGGCTGCCACGGGGGAAATGGGGAATGCTGGTGGGTTAGGTGTGGGGGAGAGGGAAAAGGTCATTTATTTGTGGTAGGGGGCAGTGAGTCTGTGCTGGGGGGTTAATCACATGCCCTGATGTCCCCCTCCATCTGAGACACAGACATTAAGTGTGTTCCCTAGCCACATCAGTGCCAGCAGTGGGATCAGAACCCAAATTCTGTATCCACAATCCCCGGTTCTAAGGCACTGCTCATCCTCCCGCACTCCTGCAGGTTCTCAGAGTTCCACTAGGGGGAGACCAAAACCTCTGGGTAGGTCCAGCGCGGAGTCTGGCAAGCAGAAGATCAATCTCAGGGGGTGGGTGAGCCAAGCAGGTTCCATAACAGGCCCTTTCTGCTGCCTGAGCTCCCAGTTCCATTCCTCCCCATAGTGGGAACACACCTGCACCATCACTTAAAGGCCCAGTACAGAATAGGTGCCCATTTGAAGTGTATTACTGGCCCCCTGAGAGCCCTTTCAGCTGGGAATAGGGCCTGTAAAGTCAACTCTTTGGGCCTAGCTTCAAAATGGAATCTTTAAAGTAGCCCACAAGCTCAGGAAGTTAGCCTAGTCCTGACAGTGGGCATCGCCTAGCACTTACTCGAGTCAAATTCCATCTCCCATCATGCTGCCCAGTCCCTGGCTGCAGAGTTTCTCACAGTCTGCTCTGGAATTGCACTCCCTTTACCAACTCCTGTTCCAAAACACTGATCAAATCCCATAAAAAGACCATGTTTAGATGGAATACAGTTCAGAGAACACAGCAGTTACATAAAGATAAAAAATGACAGGAGTGCTGCAATTACCACAAAACCACAGCATTACAAACCCAGAACATTCAGAATTAAGATTACACTTAAAAGAAATCCAAACATGTGAAGGTCTGGAATTTAAAGTCGGGCAGGGAGCAGTTTCAGAATTTGAGATTTTGAAAAATGTATCCATCCTGAATTGGGTCATAAAGTCACCATCTCAAATTTTTGCAAACTGATAAGCCCAAACCAAATTTGGATGGGGGTCAATTGAAACATTTTGTTTTGGTAATTTTGAGATGTTTTGGCTTTATTTTGACCTTTTGTGGGGCGGGGAGGAATGGTTAATTTATACTTAAAGTAACTAAAATTTCAAAATGTTTTCGTATTTTAGTTTGAAAAGTGCTAAACTAGGATAATTTAACATATCTAAGCTTCCACCCTCACTTATCAAATCTAGAGTGCCAATAAAACTGACCTGTTCCTGTGAACTGTTTTGGTTTTGAATAATCTGCATTTTTCTGAAGAAAAAGTGTTTTATCCCAACTAGCTCTACTAGAAATGAAGTTAGGACCCAATAGTCTTAACTGTGTCCTGTAGTGACACCATGCAATAATCATATATTTCTGATTATGAAAATTACTTTGTTTTTGACCCAGATTATTAGAGGAAAGACACAAGTGTCGCTCATATTCTTCCCACCCCCTCTCCATGTTTTCACCACAAGGCAGGCTTCAAGGTTATTTTGTGCCTGAACTGTTGACCTTTTCTGTCTCCTGGCCAGGGGTTTGTCAGTTAGACGTGGACAATTATTTCAGAACTGCAGCAATGCAAAAACAGTCACAACCACTGCCTAGAACCTCTTATGCCCAAATCCAGAAATTCAGGCCATTCGTCCCAGGGCCATACTGCTTCTTCCCCTCCCCCATCAGAAAGGAATTGTGAATCACACACCAGGGGGTTATTTCAGAGTGTGCAAGACCTTTGTTTTCACAAGCAACTGGAGTGCTGGGTGGGCACAGCAATGCAGGAACTCAAATTCAAAGCATAAAATGTCATGAGACCAGCATGACATTTTGGGGTTTCGTGTGGGTAGCATTGAAAGGTACCTAGAAATCACAGAGGATGCAAATGGAATTTGAAAGACACCTTTCCTTTGCACATCCAAACTGATGTTTGTCAGGAAAAAGAGCCAGCAAACTGCTAAAGCCCTCGTCTACATGCATCTCCCTGCATCAAAAGATCTGATGTTGAACGCCCTTCGATTTCCCATGGAAAGTAATTTGTAAACAGCCATGAGGCATCCTCTCTGAAACTGACCAGCGGCCAAAGTGATATACAGAGGTCACACATCCCCAAAGCACAGTCAGCACAAGACACATGTTCACTGCTCTCTCACTGAAGAGCATTTGAGAAGCAGGCATGACATATTAACCAGGAAAGACATGTTTGTATTTGCATTGCAGACAAGTGCTTGGAAGAAATGACAAATACAGCAGATCCATCCATCATCATCGCAATTGAACCAAGCCCAAGGTTACCATCTCACCCACGAGACCAGCCTTCTTTACAGGATGAGCCTCCTCCAAATGAGAGGTTATGTCAAGCAGGGGTAGATCTAAAGGGCCAGAGAGACACAGATATCTAAGATCTAAGTCCGAGTGGATGGACAAGTAGCTTGGGTTAGCTCTGGTAGAAAAACTAGGTGGGGTAATCCCAGCTGCTTCCTACTAGGAACCATTCTCCCATTTGTACACAGCTCCTTGGGCTGTTTCAGTCTCTCGTGTATTTCATTGCCTTGCCTGGTTTATTGCAGACTAACATTACACGTCACTAGAAGTGAATCATTTCCTCCCTGCCTCTCCCTAGTCAGGACAACAGCAGATCTCAGAGGCCAAAACAAGCTCTTTTCTGGGGAGGTCAAGATGTTGGTTCCAGGAGTCAATGAGCCACCTGCTGAAAGGAGAGTGGCCTGGATTCAGGGCCTGGAGCACAGCAGGGAACATGGGAGCAATAGTGCATGAGCGAAGGGCAGACAAGGAAGAATGATGGGTTTGGCAGTTGACTCTGAAAGTGAGTGGTGGGGAGGCATTTGAAAAGCCAGACATATAATGCATATTCATCCATATGCAAATCAGGATATTAAGAGATTTGCATAAATTTTCCAGCTTGCTGGACCTTCTGTCATCACAGGCATGAGCTCTGACCCAGCAGGTCTTTTCCATCTCTCATTGCTAGGATGCTGGGATGAGCTGTGCAATATCCCAGTGGGCCCAGCAGGAGGCACTGCACTTAGACCCCAAGCTGCTCTTTACATTACTGAGAACACTGTCTATTTGGTATCTGTTCAGCCCCTCGCTCAGGCTCTGGTGACATTAGATGTCATGTCACAGATGACTCCCTGGGCTTGCACCCAATGAAGATGAAGCCTTTCCCCACGTAGGGCTCTTCTTGGTTTTGTTCACGTATGTTGCAAGACCCGCCCTCACTCGTGTGACTAACAGCTTAAGACCAGGGGTAATGTGACCCTGTCTCTGGTTGCAATGCAGAGGCTGCATTAGGAAAGCTAGCAGGAGGGCCTGGGGACCCGAAAGCATGGCCTGCAAGGGTGCAGGCCTAGAACCCAGGTAGCTGTCCTAAGTTCTGGCAAGTCCAGGCCTCATTGAGGAGCTGTCTCCGGTGCTGGACATTAGTCCCTTACCCCACTCTGCCCAAAGGGGTCCGTGCTACTCTCCAAGCCCTTGCCCCTGCCTGTGCTTTTGGGTTCATTTACTTTTGAACAAGATTGTCTCAAGATTGACACGAGCTTTCATGGTCAGCAGCTGGTTGCTCATGCGGTCCCCATTTCTGTGCAGCCGGGGCTCCCAGCTTATCCATACCAACACACATCCCGGGAGGCCCTCCTGCTATCCAGCTGGGGTCTAGTCACTCCCCATGTGTCCCTTTGGGAATGGCGGAGTGATCCCAACCCCGACGCCTCTTCTTGACCCCCAGCTTGAGAACACTGGCTGTAATGGCAGGGTGTGGATGAGCTGAACCCTTCTCTGCTCACCCCTGATTGAAGCGCTGGGCATTTGCAGGCAGCCCCCGGATTGACCTATTACCATCCTGGCATTTTTAGAGTGTGGGTGGGAAACAGGTGGCATCTTATTCTTTCATTATAACCCAGACCATGCCTTGCACAGCCACTGAAGAGTTCCAGGGCCTGGCAGTGCTTCCCAGCTGCCACATTTAATGGCAGGTAGGCAGTGCCATAGGATCCGCCCCCGTCATTCTGCAGCTGGAATCGATACATTTCCAAGCCCTGGGCACTGCCAGTTCTTCTTCGAGTGCTTGCTCATATGGATTCCAATTAGGTGTTTGCGTGCCGCATGCACGATCGTCGGAGAAATTTTCTACCCTAGCAACACCCGGTGGGTCGGCTGTGGAGCCCCCTGGAGTGGCGCCTTCATGGCGCTGGATATATACCCCAGCCAAGCCAGCGCCCCCTCAGTTCCTTCTTACCGCCCGTGACGGTCGTTGGAACTGTGAAGCTGTTGGACGGCAGCGTCCTGAGTCTTACGGGGCCTTTTATGTCCCGGAGACAGGGACCGGCGCTGAGGGGCTTGCAGCGGACGCGGTGCCAAGGGAGGACGGTGCCGTGGCGCCTTTTCCGCGTCTGCCCGCAGTGCCGTACCGTAAGGAGCCGCTGGGGCACTACGCACCGAGGCGCTCGGTGCCGGAACATAGCTGTTCTCCACTCTCCCTAGCTTTACCCGTTGCTTCTTGTAGATAGTTGTTAATTGTGTTTTTTAGATTAGTAGTTGTTGTTAATAGTTATAAATAGTTTTTCGTAGTTAGCAGGGGTTAAGGAGGCCTTTATTTCCCCCTTTCGCCTCCCCCGGCGCACAGCCGGGCTCATGCCCAAGGCTCTCGGCTTTAAGCCGTGCGTGACATGTGCTAGGCCTATGCCAACGGGAGACCCCCATGACTCTTGTCTGAAGTGCTTAGGGGAGTCTCACCAAACGAACAAGTGCAAGATTTGCAAGGCTTTCAGGCCAAGGACGAAAAAGGAGCGGGACTTCAGGCTTAAGCAGCTCCTCATGGAAGCGACACTTAGCCCGGATCCTCCTTCAGCGCGCCAGGTTCCGGCACCGAGCGCCTCGGTGCGTAGTGCCCCAGCGGCTCCTTACGGTACGGCACTGCGGGCAGACGCGGAAAAGGCGCCACGGCACCGTCCTCCCTTGGCACCGCGTCCGCTGCAAGCCCCTCAGCGCCGGTCCCTGTCTCCGGGACATAAAAGGCCCCGTAAGACTCAGGACGCTGCCGTCCAACAGGCAACGGCTCCCCCCACACCGGTGGTAGAGCCGCGCCCGGCTTCCAAACACCAGAGGGTGCAAGTATCATCAGCACCGTTAACTCCGGCGCCGGGTGTAGAGCCATTGAGTCCGGTGCAGACTGGCTCACCACCTCGTCAGGTGGTGGAGCCCTGTCTCCCTTCTACACCGGAGGCATTTGCCACGACGAGAGACCTCATCGCCCTCACGGAGCCGGCGCCTTCTCAACCCACGGCACCGCATGCTCTTCGTATGGTACAGTCCAGGGGCAAGCCTACCCTGATACGGCTGCCATCTCCGGGCGTGGACTCGCGGCACCGCTCCCGATCTTGGAGAAGGTCTCGACGCCGCTCGCAGTCCTGGCACTGATCTCCATCTTGGCGCCGGTCGTACTTGCGGCACAGATCTACCTCCTGGCACCGGTCTTCTTCTCGGCACCAACCCGAGCATCGGTACCGGTCGGAGTCAAGGTGCAGCTCTCGGCACCAGTATGAGTGCCGCTCCCATTCCTGAGGCCGCTCCCGGCACCGAGGTTACAGATGGTCTTCGTCGTCCAGATCCAGATCCGGATCCCGGTACCGACATGCATATCGGCACCGTTCTCGATCCCGGTACCGTTCACCGGCACCACGCAGAGACCGCTCACCGATTGATCGAAGGGCTGCTGGAACCAAGCACGGGGAGTCCTGAGCTTAGCCTGGAGAAATGATGCTTAAAGCATCCTCCAGCTGGGCAAGCCACAGCAGGCCACAGCCAAGCGGGAGCGGCTCCATCTTTAGGCTCTGTCCCTCTCTGACAGTCCCAGGTGGGAGCAGCCAGCCTCTCCAGACATTCACTCTTGCTGGAGTCTCTGCGCAGCTTCCCTGCTGAGAGGTGGCAGGAAGGGAAACTTCCTTCCTCCCCGTGCCTGGTTGCTGGGTGTAAATGTTCTGGGATGCTGATACGAAGTCGCTTTCAGCAGGTTCCAGCCAGTTCCTTAGCGGCCGATCCATTCTGCCCCAGACTGCTAGGTAGCCCCCACACCTCGTGTCTCCTGCGCCAGCCCAAAGCAAACGTAACCCTTCTCCCCCCGCTGGGGGAAAGTACAGTGGAAAACTGAGGCATACATTGGAGTCATAAAAATATTCCAGAAAATCCTCGCTTCGTCACAGTTCCATCCAGGCTGGCAAAGCAACAGAGAAATGCTGTCAAGTGGAGTCAGTATTAATTTGGCCCGTTAATATCTGTGACCGGGGGAAGGAGATTCAGAAACACAGAAAGAGACACTCAGCCCTTTGGGCACAATTAGCCCAATCCCTTCCCTAGGCAGACATGCTCCTTACAAACCAGGGTTGGCATCTGCTTCGTATGGGGGATGCAGGGCTGGATTAAGACCTTTAGAGGCCCTAAACACTGAAAAGATTATGGTGCCCCCCCCATATGTAATTCAAAATAAAAACAATACTATACTGTAAAATAAAATTTTATTCTTCGAAATGACACAAAACTTACATGTATGCTGAAATTAAAATAGCTTCTTTTTAGATTTTCTGATTGCAAAATTCTGGATAAGTTCATCGAAGCTGACTCACGGAAGCATGTCCGCTTCCATACACAATAGGGAAAGTGAATCAAGTCTGTCCTGACACATTGTTGTTCTCTGGGGTTTTTTTATTCTTTTCAGCTGAGAAAAAGAGCATTCTCCGGAGCAGTTAGTAATCATCAATGTTAGAAAAATACGTAGTGCAATTTCTACATTTGGAAATACACATTGTATTCCGTCTTTTGTGTCATGGAGATCAATGTGACTGAATTTCATTTTTCCTATTTCATTAAACTTTGCACGCATATAACAGTAGAACTGCCGCACTTCTCCACAGAGATTCATGTTCAAGTCAACAGGGTATGAGTCAACTAGCTTTTGGGAACCTTGTGAATATTGTTCATTAGATAAGTCCATATTGTTTAGAAAGAAAATCTACTTGATACTTCTTTGTACACTTCACCTCTCCTCTTCATATGAGCTTCAAGTGTATCAATTATAGCGTAGTAAGTAGATACGTGAAATTTGTCTCTAGGATTCAATGCTGTTTCTGTTGCACTGCTATCATTTGCTTGTTTTTTCCTGATGCGCTTGGGGACTGGGCTTCTTTGTAGTTAGTATCAGGCAAGATATCTTTTGACATGTCTTCACATCTTTCGAAATCATTCCTCAAAGTGTGTAAGTGGTCTGCTAATGATTGACAGAGGTCTGCACATGTTTTCAAATCCAATTCTTTTTCTTGGAGAGCTTGACTTGTGTGATAAAAGGATTGTAAAATTTCATTCCACATGGTCAACATGAATACAAACTCTGATTCTTGCATCTTGTTTGCAGTGTTTTCTGCCTCTCGTATAGTTTCTCCCTTTTCTGATTGGTCTTCAGCTATACTTTCTAATGCATCCATATGCCCAAATATGTTTTAAGAACTGCCCATCAGTATGTTGAGGCAGAGAAAAATGTATAAAGTAACTGGACTGTTGAGAAAAACCTTACTGCCACCGGACAACAATCAACAGCACTGCGGCCAACAAGATTGAGAGAGTGTGCAGCACATGGTATGAATATGGCATATTTGTTCTGTTCTAAAAGCTTCTTCTGCATTCCTTGATAACGCCCTGACATGTTGGCAGCGTTGTCATAAGATTGACCTCTGCACTTTGAGAAATCTATTTTGCAAACTTGGCACAGATAATGCAGTACTTGATTTGCCATTTCTTCACCAGTGTGGCTTTTCAAATTGAGGAATGTTTCCAATCGTTCAACTGGTTTTCCATCTGTGGGAGACACATATCTTAGTACAATACTCAATTGATCAATATGTAAAAGATCAGGTGTAGAGTCAACAGATAAACTGAAGTACCCAGCAGTACTTATTTCATCGACAATAGCTGAACGAACTTTGTCACTCATTAGACCAATGAGTTCATCATATATTGTCTTGAATAAGTATGATGGGTTACCTTGCCAGCATTCCCATATTTTGAGATATGGCCTGCTAAAAATGGGTTAAACTGAGCCACAAGCTCCAACAATCCCAAGAAATTTCCATTCTGCAATGATCCAAATGTGTCATTTGATCCCCAGAAAGGCAGACCATGTTCAGCTAATGTTTGAATAACAGCTATAATACGCTTCAAGACATGTTGCCAGTATTCACGCTCCCCTTTAATTTGTTCTTCCAATTTTTGTGTCAATCCAAAGCCCTGTCTTCGATTTAAATATGTCAACATTGAATCTCTGTGAGTAGTGGTATTTTCATGTTGTTCAATTAAAACAGTATTCCGCCAGTAACTAAATCCATCTGCAAACTGGGATGTTGAAGGTTTATATGCAAAAAGTTTGTAAACAAAACAGTACACAGATCCTGTTGATGGTGAATACAGTAGCCATTCTCGAGTGTGTTTCTCACCATTCATGCCGAAAAATATTTTTTGTGGACAATATCTTGTTTGTTTGCCATTGGTAAAAGTCCAACATGATTTCTCAAATGGACCAGTGTGGTGCTGACAGTCATTTGGTCCACGATCAATCCAGTAAGCTACATCATCAGTACTGAAATCAACACACATAACAGGATCTTTTCTCCTATTATTTACAGCATGAGCAGGTTCAGTCTCTGACATCTACACCTTCTAGAACAATGTCTGTTTTACCACCAGGAGTAGGATGATCAGTTACAGTCTCTGATTTCCTCGCATTATTTCGATCTACATTAGTATGACACCCCCCTGGTTTAAGTGGGGATAAGTAATAAAAAGAGAACAGAAAAATGGAGGAAGAGTGTGTAGTGGAGTGTAAAGAAGTCTAACAAAGTTCTGATTTTTTCCATGATGACTACTTTGATGCTTTTTTTAAAATATCAAATATTAATTTTTTTCCAAAAAAATCTCATTTTTTTGGTGCCCCCTGCTTTGCTGGTGCCCTAAGCATGTACTTTGTCTGCCTATTGGGTAATCCAGCCCTGGGGGGATGAGTTTGTAGGACTACAGGGTTTGCCATGGTGGCATTGGCTCAATCTCCCTTTCCCCAAAGATGTACCACATGCACTTACTGGCTGCTGCCCTCCCTCCCCAAGTTGGCTGCGTCTCATCCAGGTGTGGCGATCCTGCAGGTTCCTATGCAAAGAAAGATTATCCTGCTCTGAGCAGTACTAGGCCAGACGCCTTCACCTTCCTGGGCAAAGAGCACCTGCTGCCCCAGAGCTGACACCTTGTTTCTAGCTCTCCTGTCCTGCTTCTGCCAACAGGGGAGAGCACAGAGCAGAACACACCCACCCCACCCCACCCTGTCCTGCAGCCACCTGGGCGATGCTGCAGAGCTTCTGGGCCTGGTCCAGCTCCTGGAAACCTGCAGAGAGAGCAAGACTGAGCCCAGGTTGCTGTTAGACCCTGGGTTGGGGCAGCGGGGACACGGCACCACCTAGAGGAGTTTAATGAGCGGGGTGTCATCTTAGGCAGAGGAGCAGATGGTGCTGTCACCGCCCTTGGAGAAGCCAGGAGTTGGTCCCACTGGGTGGGTCCCAGCCCAGCTCCTGCTGGACAGGGGTCCCCATCTCAAAAGCTCCAACCCCACCTGTGCTAATCGCCCATCCTTGGCAGCCTCAGCAGAGCGGCACAGTCAGGCCTTCCCCTCTCTGCCCAGAGCAGGTCCCCTAGGGCAGGCTGGTGAGGGGCATTGTCAGAGGGTGAGGCGGGAGAAGTTTGATCTGCAATCAGTTCCATCTCCTGGCAGCGCATCCATCTGTGGGGCTGGTCACACAAGCACCCACCTCCCGCCCCTCACGGCCTCTCCCTAGACTGCTGTGCCAGGTCTTTTAAGCTTGCAGAGTCTGAACAGAGCTCAGACACTGCAGTCCCTGGCCACACGCTTGGGGCACATAGCCTCTATTCAGCACCTCAACCTGAGAGCTCTGACCATGCAGTCCCTTGCCCAGCCCCTAGAACAGTGGTCCCCAAACATTTGACAGTCATGCCCCCGGTCTCTGTGTTCGTGCCCCCACCAGAAGCCAGGAGCGTGGCCAAGGCTTTGCGGGAGGGGGGTGGGGAGAGAAACGGATGCAGACAAGTGTAAGGGGGCTGGGGCTGCAGCTGGGGATAGGGCTGGGTCTGGGTCCGGAGCCAGGGGCCAAGGCTGGGGACAGGGTTAGGTGCAGTGCAGGGCTGGGAGCTGGGTCTGCGGTTGGGGGCGGGGCCGGAGTAGAGCTGGGGGTGGAGCGGTCAGGGCTGGGTGGCGCTCCCTCCTGCCCCCCCAAGGGGGCTTGCCTGGCCCACTGCACCTCCCCAAACGTTCCTCCATGCCCCCCTAGAGGGGTGCGCCCCGCAATTTGGGGACCTCTGCCCTAGAACCTGTGCTGACCCCTCAGGCTGCCCTAGAGCTTAAACACACCCTCTCCCAGGATCCCACTGAAGGTGTGAGCTGACCTCTCTCAGGAGGGCCTGTGAGCAGGGGGAGCCCATAACACACACGCACTCGGTGCAGGACTCAAATGCAGCACTGCTCCTTACTTACCAGCATGCAAAATACACAGTTCTCTACCAAACTCTGAAATCTGGCTTGCATGTCCCCACTTGGTTCCCTCGGCTCTCCAGAGGGTGCTCTGGGCTGGGCTCAGGGTGGTCTGGGCTCCTCCAGCCTCCTTCTGCTGCAGGGTGTGGCTTGGGTTCTGAAACATGGATCCATCTCTCCTCCAGCTCATCCCCTAGGGCTGACCCATCCCCTTCCCCTCTGCTGTCCAAACTCCCTACGTGTGCCTCTCCGACCACCCCCAGGAGTCTATTTATAACCCCCAGCTTAGTCACCCCTCTCTCTTTGTCCTGCTTGGGGAATTTCCACTCCCCTAAAGCCCAGCAGATCAACTTGGCCAGACTGGTTTCCCAATGCAGGCACCCTCCTTAGCGTAACTATTACGTGGTCACAGCACAGTCATTAGAGATAAGAACTCCCCATTGCCCGTTGTCTGGTGTGGATCCTGCCCACAATGGTGAATACTAGGGCTGTCAAGCGATTAAAAAACATTAATCGCGAGTAATCACATGATTAATCGCACTGTTAAACAATAATAGAATACCATTTATTTAAATATTTTTGTATGTTTTCTACATTTTCAAATATTTTGATTTCAATTACAACACAGAATACAAAGTGTACAATGATCACTTTATATTTATTTTTGATTACGAATATTTGCACTTTAAAAAACAAAAGAAATACAGGTCTGTCACATCTTGGCGCATTTAACATGTGCAATTTCAGATTTATGCGGTCGGCAAAAACAAAACAAAACAAAACAAAAAAAAGAGAAAAATAACAATTTAAATACTGTTTCTGTAGTGCGGGCAATTCCGCCCGCCATTACACTCAATGTAATTTTGACTATACGTGATTTTCTGTTTAGGTGCTGACTGCGGAACGTAACCTCAGCATAAGATGAGACAGACCTGTAGTATTTTTCAATTCATCTTATACAAGTACTGTAACGCAATTTTTTTATCATGAAAGTTGAACTTACAAATGTAGAATTATGTACAAAAAATAACTGCATTCAAAAATAGAACAATGTAAAACTTTAGAGCCTACAAGTCCACTCAGTCCTACTTCTTGTTCAGTCAATCACTCAAAAAAGTTTGTTTACATTTACAGGAGATAATACCGCCCACTTCTTATTTACAATGTCACCTGAAAGAGAGAACAGGCATTCTCATGTCACTGTTGTAGCCAGATATTTACCTGCCAGATGCGCTAAAGATTCATATGTCCATTCATGCTTCAACCACCATTCCAGAGGACATGTGTCCATGCTGATAACAGGTTCTGCTCAATAGCGATCCAAAGCGGTGCAGACCAATGCATGTTCATTTTCATCATCCAAGTCAGATGCCACCAGCAGAAGGTGGATTTTCTTTTTTGGTGGTTTGGGTTCTGCAGTTTCCACATCTAAGTGTTTCTCTTTTAAGACTTCTGAAAGCATGTTCCACACCTCGTCCCTCTCAGATTTTGGACAGCACTTCAGTTTCTTAAACATTGGGTCTAGTGCTATAGCTATCTTTAGAAATCTCACATTGGTACCTTCCTTGCGTTTTGTCAAATCTGCAGTGAAAGTGTTCTTAAAATGAACAACATGTTCTGGGTCATAATCCCGAACTGCTATAACATGAAATATATGGCAGAATGTGGGTAAAACAGAGCAGGGGACATACAGTTCTCCCCCCACGGAGTTCAGTCACAAATTTAATTAACGCATTATTTTTTTAACAAGCATCATCAGCATGGAAGCATGTCCTCTGGAATGGTGGCCGAAGCATGAAGGGGCATACGAATGTTTAGCATAACTGGCACATAAATACCTTGCAATGCTGGCTACAAAAGTGCCATGTGAATGCCTGTTCTCACTTTCAGGTAACATTGTTGTCACGGAGTCACGAGGGCGATGTTCTGGAACTGCTCCATATGAAGCCAGCCAGGACTCTGGGGGAGCATGCCTCCTCTCTCTGAGCATACTGTCTCCAGGGCAAGAAGCTTATACAGCTTCGACTTTCCTGGGTCTGACCTCGGAGCATTCAGCATCCCCTTCCACATTGTGTGCTTCCCACAGCGAGTCCGCCCGGGTGGGGCTCCTGGGGAAGCCAGAGGGCCCTGCACCCCAACTCCGCAGTCAGATATGACTCTCAGCCAGTGTAAAATGGAGGTTTATTAGTTGACAGGAACATAGCATAGAACAGAACTTATTAGCACAGAAATCAGTGACTTTCAGCCAAGTCCATCTTGGGGAGTCCTGGGCCAGATGGCCTGTACTCCCCCTCTTCCAGGCCCCCCAAACACACTGCCAGCTTCCAGCGACCTGATCTCAGACACCCCACTGATTCTCCCCCTTCTTTTTCTCTTTCTTTCTGGGCAGTCATTTGGTCATCACCTGGTTGCATCCCCCTCCTGGGTCTCATGTTATGAAAGGCATGGGTCATTGCATATGTGCAGGCAGTTGGAGCAGCTTCACCTGCCCCAGAGGTCTCATCCAAAGTCACACACCCCTATTCCCACCACCGAGGTATTGGTGCAGCACACAGGGAAACTGAGGAACACACAGTATTCATGTAAAACTCACATAGGCTCAACAGTAAGACTCACACACAACATAACAAGGGAAAATCCCCACTTCATCACATTGTAAATAAGAAGCGGGCAGCATTATCTCTGGTTTGTCTTAGCAATTGGCTGAACAACAGGTAGGGCTGAGTGGACTTGTAATCTCTAAAATTTTACATTGCTTTGTTTTTGAGTGCAGTTATGTAACAAAAAAATCTACATTTGTAAGTTGCACTTACACAATAAAGAGATTGAACTACAATACTTGTATGAGGTGAACTGAAAAATCCCATTTATTTTATTTGCCATTTTTACAGTGCAAATATTTGTAATAAAAAATAATATAAAGTTATTGGGGCTGACCAAAGTTACCTTGGGCTGTTGTTACAGCATGGTTCGGGGGAGCTAGTGGTGAACTGGCTTTGACTGCCCAGGCTGGCTTGCAGCCACTTGGCTGGATAAACAAATGAAGAGATAGGCAAGGCCCAAGACTGTGAAGTGTGAGAATAGGAAGCAATAGTGTTTCCTGCCAGAGCCTGCTTGTGGGTGAATACGCCCCCCCCTTAGAAGGAGATGATGATAAAAGCAGCTATGTGAATTGCCTTAGATGAACAGTCTCACCTGCGGACCCTGGCCTTGTGGGTGCCCAGGAATTCCCCACACTGGAGCAGCGCCTGCTACAAGCTCTCAAGGACAAGGCAGGAGGGTCCAGGACTGTCCGTAGCAGAAGGGGCCTAAGCATTGATTCTTGCTTGCTTGCTTGCTTGCTGGAAAGCAACTATTTAGTAATGCGTGAAGACTGGGAGGCTTATTATACGTTGGCAATAAAACCTGTTATGCACCTGGCGTGGCTTCACCTAGTGTATCCGAGCCTCCCCCGCCCCGGGACCGACACCTGGTGTAGTTGGCAGGATACACTCAGTGACACCCCCGGGAGGTGTAGCCAGATGTGGGGCAAGTGAGGATGTGGGGTTGTGGCCACCGACAAGATACCCAACTGGGGTAGTACCTCCCACTGGGCACTGGTGGCCAAATTGTTATGCCAGGTGGCTCCCCCGGTTGGATGGGACAGGAACGAAGTTCCCCTCACCCTGGCCAAATTGGCTGAGCAGATGGAGAAGGCAATAGAGTTATATGGGCATAATAAACTTTATGAGGATTGGGGGTGGGGGTGGTTGTTCTTGACGGTGGTGGAAAAGCTGTCGGCAGATAATAAGCAGCTAGAGAAGAATGTAAGCATCCTGGCGGATGATAAGCGGGCTCTCATGGATAAGAATAATATGTTAACTGAGGCCTTGGAAGCGGCTTAGCAGAGGGCCTGCAAGCAGCAGGAGATAGCTGAGATTATGGCGATCTGCTATGCCCAGGACTGCCATCATCGCCTCCTGCAGAACCCCTGCCCCACCGTGTCACAGTCCAAGTTTAGGGCCCTTATGGCGTCGGATTGGGAGCTCAATTGAAATTGAACGCCTGACTGAGGGGCAGATTGTGGTTTAACAGCCCAGAATCCCCATTATGAATTGGATTCTGTACCCCAGGGCAGTAGTAAGCTTCATGAATAGTTGGTGCATCCCCAGGTGGAGGGTGGGGCAGCTTCCTCCCCCCCGCTGCAGCCCAGCCTCCACTCGAAGCCCCCATTGTGCAATGGGGTGCCTCATTTGATAGTTTGAGTGCCGCCAAGCAGGCCTACGCCTGGTTTACTGATGGCTTGGCCAGGTACATTTGTAATACGCGGCGCTGGAGAGCTGTCGCCTCAAATCCTCTTCACCAGTTGCACAAGACTGCCGAGGGACAGGGAGCCTCCAGTCAATATGCTGAGCTTTATGCTGTGCTGCTGGCAGTGAGGTGGGCACTTGCCCTTGGGGACTTCTAGGTACACCTGTACACTGACTCTTGGGAAGTGGCTCAGGGACTGGCCACCTGGATGGGCCACTGGAGAGCCCAGGATTGGGCCATCCATGGCAAGCCCGTGTGGGGCGCCCCTATTTGGCAGGAATTGTATTCTGCTGCGCAGGACCTTTTGATTTATGTGTTTCATGTAGATGCCCACCAGAATCGTACCCAGGAGCATTATTGGAATGCTGCCATGGACCAACTGGCCCACATAGCCTAGTGTACGGCGGCACCCGCTGATGAGGGGCAGGCCTTTTCCCTCTTGGCTTCCTGGATACACACACACTCAGCGCACTTGGGTCCAGAGGGGGCGTACTGTTGGGCGCAGGCCCGAGGTATCCCCACTTCACATGTAGCCCTAAAAACAGCTAAAGCCATTTGTAAGATTTGCCAGATTGTTAAGCCCTTACAGGTGGAAGCCCCAGACAGGTACCACGGGGAGACCAGCCTACTCAAATTTGGCAAGTTGATTATGTTGGCCCACTCCCTCACGACCACCGCAAGGCGAATATTCTCACCATGGTCGATATGGCCACCGGCTCTGGAGAGGTCTGGCCAGCATCTCATGCCGATCAGTGGAATACAATCACTAAATGATTCCTCCCACTGGCGTGGACAGGTGATGCTGCAAATCCAATCCTCTTATACAACTGCCCTACAAGAGTTGCTTAACTGCACTGGGAATGATACCTGTTTTCTCGTAACCCATGGGACTATGTGGAGCTTCACCAATAAGACTTACATAGAGGGGCGAGACCCCTTTTGATATTGCTATATGTACTTTCTGTTTTTGCCCTGCTGAATTGAAGCAAACCACATTTAGTACTTTTGCACGACTCGTGTAGCCCCGTAATTGTGAAGCCACAGATTGATGAAATTAATGTAAATATTAATGTGGGTGCAGGCCGTGTTGGGTTGTACAATGTGAGCTGTTGGCCCTGGACAGACGGTTTGTGGGAGCAATGGCGAGCCTCAGTTGGCCCACGGGCGGGGAAGGGTTGCAAAAAAGGAGGGCCTTATGGAGACAGTGCTAGGAGGGGTTAGGACTGGTATGGGGATATTAAATTCCTTTGATATAGAAGTATTGCAAAATAAGCTTGCCACATTGGGCGCCCTCAACTCAGGGGTGATCCAGCTGCAGGCGGACTGGCTCCCCTTGTTGTTGGGAGCGTCAATTCAAAATTGGAAGGACAATGGCAAATGTGGAAGGTATTAAACCATAGTGGTTGGGAAACAGCTCGTGTTGCTGCTAATATTGCACAGAATAGTAGTTTAATGGTGTCATGTGTAGTGGAGCAAGTTGTAGCTTTGATGCAAATAGAGATGTTGTGGTTAACCCTGGTGCAGGAAGAACCGGTTGGGTCACAATGAGTGCTTGCCCCCGTTTTTTGAGGGGTGCTGAAAGGCTGGGTTTGTGTTAGTGCCGGCCCGATTTTTATTAATGAGCACCTGCGTGTCCAATTTCAAACTGTGCGCGCACATCCAGGGCAAATTCCCTCAATGTGGTCCGATTATGTGGCCCTGCCACGAATTACTGGCACCAGTATGTGGGCCCCTGAGTTCCACGGAGATAAGGTGATGCTCGGTAGTAATAGCACCTACTTGATCCATGAGTGCCAACACTGGGAGTCCGCTTGGGTGTGCCCTGAGATTCCCCCCACTCCCTAGCCCTGCAGCCTCCGGCATGTCGCCTGCTCCCTCCCCAGATGACAGCCCCTCCCGCCACCTTCCCAGCAATGGGAGAAGGGTTAAGTTTGCTTTGGGCTGGTGCAGGAGATGTGAGGTGCGGGGGTCACCTCGCAGTCTCGGGTGCAATGGATGGGCCACTAAGGAGCTGACTGGAACCTGCTGAAATGCATGTGGGGGGACCAAAGCCCTTTCTCGTCCAAACAGGTAAATGCCAGATCTCTGGAATGTTCTGGCACCATGCACCTCGCCAGTGCGTCCAATGCTGGGTCCATGAAACCCCCTCTGTGGTTGACCAAAGGCTTTGTAACAAGGGAGCAGTATCCTTTCCAGCTGCCATATTCCTGTGCCCCTCGTGCTAGGCAGACCATGGGAACAGGAGTGCCAGCAAAGGCCCCTACACCAGGGGTAGTCAATAGGTGGACCGTGTCCCAAATCCAGACCACCAGACGCATTTGAACAGACCCTGAAATCCTTCTACTTACTTATGATCATATTTATTGTTATTATGTTTTAAAATTTTCCTCTGGAGTGTGGACCTTGACTATACCTTCACCAAGAAATTTGGACCTTGATAAAAAGCAATTGACTACCCCTGCCCTACACAGCTCGGGAAGGCCATCTGCTCAAAGCCAGCCAGTATTTCGGGGCCCTTAGTAATTGTCACCACCCGTGGGCAAACCACAGGAATAATCACCTCCCAAACCTTCATCACCACAATGGCTGGCGGATGGCTTGTCACCACCAAACTGACCAGCCACTGACCTGCAGCAGTCTGGGACGGCCAGCTTCCATATGGCAATGGCAACCCATTTCTGGACTGGTATGGCCTCACTGCATCCTGGGGCTCAAGGGTCGGGCAAGCTCCTCACATGGCTCCTGTTTCCTGACTTGGTGGGCTAAAAACACTTCCACACCCGGGCCGAGGACAGACAAGTTCTCCCATAATACATTACATAACAGTTCAGAGAATGGCTTGGTTTAAAAATTGCCAGTTATGGGGAATCTGCCACAACCGTTGGCTGTTAAAAATGTGTGTCTTATTTCCAGTCTGAATTTGTCTGGCTCCAAATTCCAAGGATTGGATCTTGTTAGAACCTTTGCCTGCTAGATTGAAGAGCCCATTTTAAAATTTCTCCTTCCAAGTAGGTCCTTAGAAACTATGATCAAGTCAAACCTTCTCCTTGCTAAGTTAAATAGACAGAGCTCCTTATGTCTCACTGCAAGGCAGGTTTTCCAATCCTTTAATCATTCTGGCAGCTCTTCGCTGAATCTCTCCAATGTTTCTACATCCTCCTGAACTGTGGGCACCAGAACTAGACCCAGGATTCCAGCAGCAGTCACACCAGTGATAACACAGAGGTGACATAACCTCTCTGCTCCTCCTCAAGGTTCCCCTGTTTATACATCCAAAGATCACATTAGCCCTTTTGGCACAGTGTCACATTGGCAGTTCACGTTCAGCTGATTGTGCAAGATGATCTCCAAGTCTTTCTCAGAGTCGCCGCTTCCCAGATAGAGCCCCCCATCCAGTAAGTGTGGCCGGCGATCTTTGTTCCTCGATGTACATTTACATTTGGCCATATTAAAATACACATTGTTTGCTTGCGCCACATTCACCAAGTGATCCAGACGCTCTGTATCAGTGACCTGTCCTCTTCGTTATTTACCATCCCTCCAATGTTTGTATCGTCTGCAAACTTTATCAGTGATGATTTTTTGCCTTCATCCAAGTCATCGATGAAAATGTTAAACAGTGTAGAGCCAAACTCTGATCCCTGTGGGACCCCACTGGAAACACACACATCAATGAGGATTCCCTCTTTACAGTTACCTTTTGAGAATTCTCAGCCAGACAGTTTTTAATCCATTTAAAAGGTGCCACCATGTTAATTTCATACTGTTCTAGTTTCTTCATCAAAATGTTGTGTGTCAAAGTCAAATGCCTCACAAAATTCTAAGTATAGAACATCAACCCTATTACCTTTATCAACCAAACTTGTAATCACATCAAAAAAAGATATCAAGTTAGTTTGAGAGGATCTATTTTCTATAAACCCATGCTATTGGCATTAATTATATTACCCTCTTTTAATTCTTTATTGATTGAATTGGATATCTACCATTCCATTATTTTGCCAGGGATCAATGCCAGTCTGACAGGCCCATAATTACTCAGGGTGTCCTATTTACCCTTTTAAAATACTGGCTCAACATGAGCTTTCCTCCAGTCCTCTGGAATTTCCCCAGCGTACTAAGACTTATCGAAAATCAGCATTAATGGGGAGCAAGCTCCTCGGCCAGCTCTTTTAAAACTCCTAGATGCAAGTTATCTGGATCTGCTGCTTTAAAAGTAGCTGCTGTTAACATCCTCCTTAGTCACTGTTGGAATAGAAAGTATTTTATATTATATAACATGAATACATTATCTGGCATTTTCCCAAATGGAAAACAGAAATATTTATTGAATACTTTGGCCTTTTCTACTTTATTGTCGTCAGCTCTACCATTTCCACCTAGTAATCGACAAATAGCATTGTTAGATTTCCTTTTATTCTGAATATTCTTAAAATGGGGTTTTATTGTCCTTAACTCAGCTGGCCATAGATGAGCTCCTTGTGTCCTTTGCTTCCCTTAGCAATTTTCTACAATTCCTAGCGTCTAATTTATATTTCGCTCCATATGTTACATATTGTATTTTTTATAGCTGTTTTCACTTCTCCTCCAAGCCAGGTGGTTGTTGTTTTTTCACCTGTGTAGCCTTCTTTCTTGTTTGGGGGATTCTGGCTTTTTGGGCATCTAGTACAATGTTCTTATACAACTCCAAAATAGCATTCACAATTTTCTGATTAAATCCTTTCTCCCAGCTCATTTGACTCATCTCTGTTTCCAGCTTTGTGAAACTGGCCCTTTTAAAGCAGAAGTGCAGATATAATTATACTGGTTTGGACATTATTCTGTTTGCACATGACAAATGTAATCAAGTCATGATCATTGGCACGTAAGCAATGATCAATGAACCCAAGATGCTGCTCCTTAATAATAAAATAAGAGCTGGGTCTTATTATTTTATTTTATCTAATGCTTTTCATCACTAGAGATCAAAGTGTTTTAAAAAGGTCAATAATATTATCCCTATTTTACCAATAGGGAAACTGAGGCAGAGAGCGAGGCAGTGACTTGCCCAAGGTCACCCAGTAGGCCAGTGGTGCACCCAGGAATCCTTCTCCTCTGGTTTCCACCCCAATGCCCCCTGTTACATGATTCCCAAGCAATCAATCAGTCCAGGAATGTGCTCCCTTTCCCCAGCCCACAACTCACGGCAGACCCCACATGCCTTGAATGGTGTGTGATGCAGAACGTGTCTGGTGGGACGGGGCTCTGAGGGTCCAGATGACGCGGCCCTGTTGGTTTCTATGCGGGGCGGAGGGGAGATGTCTCTGATGCACCACCAGCTGTAACGCTCCCCACAGTCAATGCACAGAGGGGGTTTCTCTCTGTGCAGCTCCAGAGGGTGCCCACTGCTTCGCTCACTCTCCAGTTGGGATTCCCAGGTGAGGATTCTCGAGTTGGAGACACAATCCCGTCATCATCTGGGATAAAGAGGTGTCTGGGCATGAGCCGTCCCCTGGGGGTTGGAGACAGGGAACCTTGGGAATAGAAACCACACACAGCTGTGGCACCGATATCCACTGCTCCCAGGCCACAAACCCCAGAGCTGAATGCACAACATCCATCTGCCGAGAGGAGGAGATGGAAGAGGACAGCTAGGGAAGGAAACGGCGAAGGGAAGGTGACAGAGTGCGGGGGCTGCAGGGATCTCTCTCTCTCTCTTTGGATCCCCAAGATCCTTTCTGGCTCAGTCATTAGCCACTGGGCTGGATACAGGATTCTCCAGAGGAGGTTCTCTGGCCTGGGTGATTAAGGAGGCCAGACTGCATGGGCCTAATGGTCCCTTCTGGCCTTAGGACTCTATGTTTATGTTTTGTTTTACGTCTCCAGAACACTCTGGTACTTAGGGGGTGAATCCCCCCAAACGGAAAGGGGTTGCTCAGAGCTATGGCAAATACTGCACATCTCTAGCCGAGACCGGCCTCTGCAGAGCTCACAAGAGGAGGCAGAGCTGGGGACACTCATGCTGCTTTCCCAGGGTCCCAACTAAAGTTTAGGCCCTAGCAAATTTTTCCTCCACACATTTAACTCGTTGATTGGTTCGGAGGTGCTTTATCCCCTCCCTCACCTGTGTAGATGCCTCTCAGGATCTCTGATTCCTCAACGCCCTGGGCAGCTGGGACAAAGGGCTCCTCTCCTCACTCCAGGCAGGAGATGATCTCAAGCTTGTGAATGGGAAAGTCAACAGGTAAGGTCCCAGCCTGCCAAATGTCTCAATGAATGCTGTTCCATTATTTAACCCCAGCCACCCTTCCCGTGCTCACAAGGACATGGGATCCGCACAGCTGGGGAAATACTACAGAAGCCTTCTGGGGAGGTGAAGTGTCTGCGAGGGGGGTTGATGTGCCCCTGTTAAGACACCAGCGCCTTTGTTAAATGCCAGTGGACCCTCTAGCTCCAACTCAGAGGGCTAAATCCAATCCCTGCACTGACACTACTGTCCTCATCCCCTCTGGGGGCAAGTTACGAGGGGGAGGGGCACAGGCTAAAGGGGAGGATGTGACTGCCCCATGTATCTCCCCTACCGAGTGACCCCACCCACCTACCCAGCCAGGACCGCCGCATTCTCCCGACCCCTTGTGACCTGCAGGGAGGGGCCTGCAGGTTCTATCCTTCTCTCCCTATGCCTCCCTCCTCCCCTAGGCAAGTTTGACCCACTCTCCCTGGTAGCCGGGCAGGGAGCGGGACAGAGCCGCTTCTGCCTGAGACAGTCTGGCTGGGAGGCCGCCTGGGCTCGGTTGCCGGAGGTGAGGGAGTGGTGTTCCGCCTCGCTTGGCCCTTGTCCCTGCAACAGGGCCCAGATTGGGGGTGGCCCACTGCCACCCCAATTGCCAGGGATAGAGGTGAGCGAACCAGAGTCACCCCCACCCCCAGCATGTTTCTGGCTGCCCTCAGCCTAGGCCCTGCTGCGGAGACAGGGGCCGAGTGAGCTGGAGTCCCCTCTCTCCAGCCCCCACCACCAAGCCCATGCAGATGTGGCTATGTCCTGCTCTCTGCCCGGCTGCCAGCATGAGCAGCCAATTTAGCCAAATTGGCGGGCGGAGGGAGAGAAGGCTCAGGGAGAGAAGGTAGAAGAGCCCCTGTCCCTCCCCGGCCCTGGCAGGCCAAACTGGGAGGAGGACACTTGATCCCCCATGCCCCTCCCCATGCATCGCCTCCTCCCAGGAATTACCCTGTTCTTTAGCTGTAGTCCAGGGGGCTTGTCTTGTTATTTATTAGAGTTATTTATAGAACTCCAATGGGGAGCATGATAATTTCTAGCAGGCCCAGGCTGTGTTGCTCCTCTGTACATCGGAGGGGGATGGGAACGTTTGCAGAAATGTTTGACTTTAAAAAAAATAGGAAAAAATGTGGACAGTTCAAAATTCAAGCTGTTGGCACCATTTCAGAAATGGCTTGGGTGGTGATGGGCTCAGGGGCATTTTTCCTACAGCTGGGGGGACTCGTCCCAAAAACACGGCTGCCATTTTCCCCTGACATTGTGGTTGTTTTCACAATTTGCAATCAGGTGGAGGGTTCAAAGAATCTCACCAACATTTCCCCCTGCCCTCAGCAGCTTCAATGGAATCTGCCTGCACCTCCTAAAACACAATTGTTGTTCCCTCCAATCACAGAATCATAGAAGATTAGGGTTGGAAGGGACCTCAGGAGGTCATCTAGTCCAATCCCCTGCTCAAAGCAGGACCAACACCAACTAAATCATACCAGCTAGGGCTTTGTCAAGCTGGGCCTGAAAAACCTCTAAGGATGGAGATTCCACCACCTCCCTAGGTAACCCATTCCAGTGCTTCACCATCGTCCTACTGAAATAGTGTTTCCTAATATCCAACCTAGACCTCCCCCACTGCAACTTGAGACCATTACTCCTTGTTCTGTCATCTGCTACCACTGAGAACAACCTAGCTCCATCCTCTTTGGAATCCCCTCCCCCTTTCAGGTAGTTGAAGGCTATTAAATCCCCCCTCACTCTTCTCTTCTGCAGACTAAATAACCCCAGTTCCCTCAGCCTCTCCTCATAGATCATGTGCCCCAGCCCCCTAATAATTTTCGTTGCCCTCCGCTGGACTCCAATTTGTCCACATCCTTTCTGTAGTGGGGGGACCAAAACTGGATGCAGTACTCCAGGTGTGGCCTCACCAGTGCCGCATAGAGGGGAATAATCACTTCCCTTGATCTGCTGGCAATGCTCCTACTAATACAGCTCAATATGCCGTTGGTCTTCTTGGCAACGAGGGCACACTGCTGACTCATATCCAGCTTCTTGTCCACTATAATCCCCATGTCCTTTTCTGCAGAACTGCTGCTTAACAAGTCGGTTCCCAGCCTGTAGCAGTGCATGGGATTCTTTCTTCCTAAGTGCAGGACTCTGCACTTGTCCTTGTTGAACCTCATCAGATTTCTTTTGGCCCAATCCTCCAATTTGTATAGGTCACTCTGGACCCTATCCCTACCGTCCAGCGTATCTACCTCTCCCTCCCATTTAGTGTCATCTCCAAACTTGCTGAGGGTGCAATTCATCCCATCATCCAGATCATTAATAAAGATGTTGAACAAAACTGGCCCCAGGACCAACCCCTGGGACACTCCCCTTGATATCAGCTGCCAACTAGATATCGAGCCGTTGATCACTACCCATTGACCCCAACAATCTATCCAGCTTTCTATCCACCTTATAGTCCATTCATCCAATCAATACTTTTTTAACTTGCTGGCAAGAATACTGTGGGAGACTGTATCAAAAGCTTTGCTAAAGTCGAGATATATCATATCCACCGATTTCCCCATATCCACAGAGCCAGTTATCTCATCATAGAAAGCAATCAGGTTGGTCAGGCATGACTTGCCCTTGTTGAATCCATGTTGACTGTTCCTGATCACCTTCCTCTCCTCCAAGTGCTTCAGAATGGATTCCTTGAGGACCTGCCCCATGATTTTGCTGGGGACTGAAGTGAGGCTGACCAGTCTGTAGTTCCCCGGGTTCTCTTTCTTCCCTTTTTAAAATATGGGCACTATATTTGCCTTTTTCCAATTGCCTGGGACCTCCCCCAGTTGCCACGAATTTTCAAAGATAATGGCCAATGGCTCTGCAATCACATCAGCCAACTCCCTCAGCACCCTTGGATGCATTAGATCTGGATCCATGGACTTGTGCACGTCCAGCTTTTCTAAATAGTCCTTAACCTGTTCTTTCACCACTGAGGGCTGCTCACCTCCTCCCCATACTGTGTTGCCCAGTGCAGCAGTCTGGAAGCTGACCTTCCCTGTGAAGACTGAGGCAAAAAAAAGCATTGAATTCTTCAGCTTTTTCCACATCATCTGTCACTAGGTTGCCTCCCCCATTCATTAAGGGTCCCACATTTTCCCTGACCACCTTCTTGTTGCTAACATACCTGTAGAAACCCTTCTTGTTACCCTTCACATCCCTTGCTAGCTGCAACTCCAATTGTGCCTTGGCCTTCCTGATTACATCCCTGTACGCTCGAGCAATATTTTTATACTTGTCCATAATCATCTCTCCAAATTTCCACTTCTTGTAAGCTTCCTTTTTGAGTTTAAGCTCACTGAAGATTTCACTGTTAAGCCAAGCTGGTCGCCTGCCATATTTGCTATTCTTTCTACACATCGGGATGGTTTGTTCCTATGCCCTCAATAAGGCTTCTTTAAAATATAGCCAGCTCTCCTGGACTCCTTTCCCCCTCATATTAGCCTCCCAGGGGATCCTGCCCATCAGTTCCCTAAGGGAGTCTAACTCTACTTTTCTGAAGTCCAGCGTGCGTATTTTGCTACTCTCTTTTCTTTCTTTTGTCAGGATCCTGAACTCAACCATCTCATGGTCACTGCTGCCTAGGTTGCCACCCACTTATACTTCCCCTACCAATTCTTCCCTGTTTGTAAGCAGCAGATCAAGAGGAGCACGGCCCCTAGTTGGTTCCTCCAGCACTTGTACCAGGAAGTTGTCCCCAACACTCTCCAAAAACTTCCTGGATTGTCTGTGCACTGCTGTATTGCTCTCTCAGAAGATGTCAGGGTGACTGAAGTCCCCCATTAGAACCAGGGCCTGTGATCTCACCAGTACCATGTTCTGCCAGTTCCTGCACACCCTGTCCAGCGTAAAACGGTAGAGAGAGATCTCATGAGGTTCCCTAGCAATGGGTGAGCCAACATGCCCCATGTCCCCTTGGTTAGAGTGCAGGAGCGAGGTTTGCACACTCGCGCCAGCATACTGCATGACTGAGTCTTGTGATCCCTGTGTTCCTAGCACAGTAATGCTTGCTGTGACAACATGACAGCTCCTTTAGAATGACTCCACTGTGGTGCAGGGCCTGAGCCCAATGAATCAGATGCCTCTTTAAGTGAGGGCTGCCCCGGCCCATGGTCTGTGCCAGGTGGCAGGGGGAAGCTGCCTTTTACCACAGAGCTACACCCATTGGCACCCTGAGATTGCATTAGGAAAGCTGAAGAAGCTGCAGCCATGGGCTAACATAGAAGAGGATAATTGAGACTTGGGCATCGTGCAGGGAGAGTAATCTGTGGTGTCACTAACTACAATAGCTAGGTCAGCAGCTCAAAAGCTGTGCGCCATTGAGCTACTCTTGGCCCAGGACTGAGGCACTGACACGGTGCATTAATGGTCTCCCCAGCCCGGATTCTCATAGGTGCTGCAGCAGCTTTTTCTGAGGGTATGTTTACACTACGGGATTATTCCGATTTTACAGAAACTGGTTTTTGAAAACAGATTGTATAAAGTCGAATGTTTGCGGCCACACTAAGCACATTAATTTGGCGGTGTGTGTCCATGTACCGGGGCTAGTGTCGATTTCTGGAGCGTTGCACTGTGGGTAGCTATCCCATAGCTATCCCGTAGTTCCCCTCCGCCCATTGGAATTCTGGGTTAAGATCCCAATGCCTGATGGGGCCAAAAACATTGTCGTGGGTGGTTCTAGGTACATCCTTCCCTCCCTCCTGGAAAGCAATGGCAGACAACCGTTTCCTGGGTGAACAGTGCAGACGCCACACCGCGGCAAGCATGGAGCCCGCTTAGCTCAAGACAGCAGTCATGAACATTGTAAACACCTTGCGCGTTACCATGCAGTTTATGCTGAACCAGAACCTGCAAAACCAGGCGACGAGGAGTAGGCTAGGGCAGCGTGGCAACGAGAGTGATGAGGACATGGACATGGAATTCTATCAAACCGCGGGCCCTGGCGCTTTGGAGATCTTGCTGTTAATGGGGCAGGTTCATGCTATGGAACGCCGATTCTGGGCCTGGGAAACAAGCACAGACTGGTGGGACCACATAGTGTTCAGGTGTGGGAAGATTCCCAGTGGCTGCAAAACTTTCGCCTGCGTAAGGGCACTTTCATGGAACTTTGTGACTTGCTTTCCCCTGCCCTGAAGCGCCAGAATACCAAGATGAGAGCAGCCCTCACAGTTGAGAAGCGAGTGGCGATAGCCCTGTGCAAGCTTGCAACGCCAGACAGCTACCGGTCAGTCGGGAATCAATTTGGAGTGGGCAAATCTACTGTGGGGGCTGCTGTGATGCAAATAGTCAAAACAATCACTGAGCTGCTGCTACCAAAGGTAGTGACTCTGGGAAACGTGCAGGTCATAGTGGATGGCTTTGCTGCAATGGGATTCCCTAACTGTGGTGGGGCGATAGATGGAACCCATATCCCTATCTTGGCACCGGAGCACCACGGCAGCCAGTACGTAAACCGCAAGGGGTACTTTTCAATGGTGCTGCAAGCACTGGTGGATCACAAGGGACGTTTCACCAACATCAACGTGGGCTGGCCGGGAAGGGTTCATGATGCTCGCATCTTCAGGAACAATACTTTGTTTAAATGGCTGCAGCAAGGGACTTACTTCCCAGACTAGAAAATAGCAGTTGGGGATGTTGAAATGCCTATAGTTATCCTTGGGGACACAGCCTACCCCTTAATGCCATGGCTCATGAAGCCATACACAGGCAGCCTGGACAGTAGTGAGGACCTGTTCAACTACAGGCTGAGCAAGTGCAGAATGGTGGTAGAATGTGCATTTGGACGTTTAAAAGATCGCTGGCGATCTTTACTGACTCGCTCAGACCTCAGCGAAAAGAATATCCCCATTGTTATTGCTGCTTGCTGTGCACTCCACAATATCTGTGAGAGTAAGGGGAAGACCTTTATGGTGGGGTGGGAGGTTGAGGCAACTCGCCTGGCCACTGATTACGCGCAGCCAGACACCAGGGCGATTAGAAGAGCACTCCAGGAAGCGCTGTGCATCAGAGAAGCTTTGAAAACCAGTTTAATGACTGGCCAGGCTACCAGTTTGTTTCTCCTTGATGAAAACCCGCCCCCTTGATTGACTCGTTCTCTGTAAGCAACCCACCCTCCCCCTTCAATCCCATCTTGCTTTCAAAGGAAATAAAGTCACTATCATTTAAAAATCATGCATTCTTTATTAATAGATTATAAAAAGAGAGAGAGAACTGAGAAGGTAGCCCGGGTGGGGTTTGGGAGGAGGATAGGAGGGAAGGAAAAGGCCACTAAAAAAGTTCAAAGTAATGACAGCCTTTTGGTTGGGCTGTCCACTGGGGTGGATTGGGAGGGTGCACGGAGCCTTCCCGCCTCCTCCCCCCGCTTGGCTAACTGCAGGGAAGGATTTCTGTTCAGCCACAGGCAAACAGCCCAGTAGGAACGGCCACCTCTGTTCTCTTAATTAAATTCCCATATTTCAACCAGGTTACCATGAACGATATCACTCTCCTGAGGATAACACAGTGAGATAAAGAACGGATGTTGCTTGAATGCCAGCAAACACTGGGACCATACGCTGCCAGGCTTTGTCATGCAATGATACCAGATTACTTGCTACTAGCATGGCGTGATCAAGTGTCCTACCATGGAGGACGGAATAAGGCTGCACTGCCAAGAAACCTTCTGGAAAGGCTTTTGGAGTACCTCCAGGAGAGCTTCATGGACATGTCCCTGGAGGATTTCCGCTCCATCCCCAGACACGTTAACAGACATTTCCAGTAGCTGTACTGGCCGTGAATGCATCCCAAGTCCTCAGGGCAAATTAATCATTAAAAAACGCTTTCTTTTAAATCATGTTTTATATTTACAAAGGTACACTCACCGGAGGTCCCTTTCATGGCCTCATTGTCTGGGGGTTGGGAGGGTGCTTCAGTCAGGCTGAGAAAAAGATCCTGGCTGTTGAGGAGAACGGAGTGCTGTGTGCTCTCCGCAAGCTCGTCATCATCCTCCTCCTCCCCATCTGCAGAATCCTCAGACATGGCTGAGATTACCCCCGCCTCGGAATCCACAGTCAGAGGTGGGGTAGTGGTGGCGGCCCCCCCTAGAATTGCATGCAGCTCAGCATAGAAGCGGCATGTCTGGGCTCTGACCCGGAGCGACCGTTTGCCTCCTTTGTTTTTTGATAGGCTTGTCTGAGCTCCTTAACTTTCATGCGACACTGTAGTGAGTCCCTATTGTGGCCTCTCTCCATCATGCCCTTGGAGAGTTTTTCAAATGTTTTGGCATTTCATCTTTTGGAACGTAGTTCTGCTAGCACTGAATCCTCTCCCCATATAGCGATCAGATCCAGTACCTTCCGTACGGTCCATGCTGGTGCTCTTTTTCAATTCTCGGACTGCATGGTTACCTGTGCTGATGAGCTCTGCATGGTCACCTGTGCTCTGCACACTGGGCAAACAGGAAATGTAATTCAAAAGTTTGCGGAGCTTTTCCTGTCTACCTGGCCAGTGCATCCGAGTTCAGATTGCTGTCCAGAGAGGTCACAATGGTGCACTGTGGGATAGCTCCCGGAGGCCAATACCGCCCACTTGCGGCCACACTAACCCTAATTCGAAATGGCAATACCGATTTCAGCGCTACTCCCCTCATCGGGGAGGAGTACAGATATCGATATTAAGAGCCCTTTATATCGAAGGGCTTCGTTGTGTGGACAGGTGCAGGGTTAATTCGGTTTAACACTGCTAAATTTGAGATAAACTCCTAGTGTAGACTAGGCCTGAGTAACCAAGCCAACCCACCCCTAAGCACCCTGCACGGTGACCTCCGCAGTATAAATGCATGTCAGCAAATTTGGGGGTGATGTCGCAACCGGGGGAGTAATAATCACAGGCAGACAGAACTGAACTGCAGCCTGAGCTGAGGAGAGCAGTGCAGTGCCGGTAAATAGGAATTTAATAGGACTATACCTAGGCGGAGAAATAAAAAGTACAGATCCCAAAGAGGGGGATCAGAACCAAACAGTTGCAGCCATCACATTAGAGCAGGCTTGCATTAACTGACTCCCTTAATTCTGGTGTGCAGTGTAGTTGTAGGTGTCGGTCCCGGAATGTTAGAGAGACAAGGTGTGGGAGGGAAGAGCTTTCACCAGTGGACGTTGATCCAATAAGAGAGATGAGAGTTTGAGCCACACAGGAATTCTGGGCCCGTGTTACTTTGCAGTGGACACTGGCAAGCTCACACCAGACTCGGTATGCAGCCCTCTGCCATAGGTGGGCGCCATCCACTCAAAAGCTATGGGAGGGGCGGCTATGTCGGTACCTGGGCATGCAGGCGTGGGAGCTGGGCAGTGCTATTACAGCACCAGCGTCTGATGCTTGGTTCCTGGGAGTGCAGCCAGCTCACTGGTACGCTGACTGCAAACAGTGCCCTGGACCTTTCCATGGGGGAAGCAGCACTTGCTGGCTCCCAGGCACCCCGGCAGGCTGCACTTTGCAGGTGCTTCTGGGTTGCACCCACACCCCATTATCTAGTGCAGACAATAGACCGAGCATAGGAGGCTCTCCTCAGCAACTCCCTCCCCCCCCTCTCAGCTGCTCCAGCCCTGTGGCTCAGCCCCCAGCCAGGTCACTTACAATTCTCTCTTCGGGGGTAACAGACCCCAGTGGCTTCATGCCCAGGCTTTGATCCAAGTCCTGCCACCCTAGACTCCAGGGTCTTGCCACCATCTGTCTCAGTGGGCCTGGAGGAGAACCCAGGCCCTCTCAGTTCCAATGCAGGGACCATGTAGTCAGCAAGGTCGGGGGCGGGGGGTTTGAAAAGAGAGAGTCCCCAAATGCCTATATGAACACAAACCACTTCTGCATGGTGACGCTGCTTGCCCTGTAGTCCCTGGCCTGACTTGGCTGTGATGGGAAAGAGACGACACCCCTTCACTGCATGGGCTGACCATACTGACCCCACCATGCCCTTAGTCCCTGCCAGCTCAGGGCTTCCAGCAGCGCAGAAAAGGGCCTTCCTTCTCCAAGCAGCACTGGCAACCCCTGCTCAGCTGGGGGCAGAGACAGGAGGCATAACCACAGAGAGGTGCCAGGGAGCTCACCGTGCTATTGCCTGAATGTGCCATCAATGGTGAGGCAGACCCGGATAATATCCTGCCACCATCTGTGACCAAGTGGGAATTGTGGGAATATTTTTATTAGGCCTATGCGTGCCTCAGTTTCCCTCTGTGCTTTGTATTGCTATGCATAGAGAGCACCAGGGATCGGTGGTGCCTGGAGACCCAGTTTCGGAGATGTAGAAGCTACAGGCCTGCTCCTGTGGAACTGTATGGGTCTTTGGGGCCAAGCCCCCTAATGGGGTCACTTCCAAGGTAGGGCCTAGACCAGACCCTATGGATGTGAGATACCATCCATAGCACATTCCCTATGGGTCCTCTTCCATGACTTCATTCTCATCCTTGCTTTGCTGATGGTCTGCAGAAGAGGAAAGACAATGGGACATGGCTACGGGGCTGGTGGCAGAAGCCCTAAGCTGAAATGACCAAAAGATTGTAAGACATCTTACATGATGCCTGGCCAGGACACACAGGAGGGGCCCTGCTGCTCCATGCCAGGCACTTGGAAGGACGCACAACACATGGCTTTTGTTCCAGAAACTACTGCTTGTGCTTGACAGCCTAGCCAACTATTGACCTCCTAATCCCAAGATGGAGGAGAAAGTAATGGCAAGCCAGCTCCAGAAGGATATACACGTCTCAGCTCACCTCTGCTTTGGTCAGCCTGGTAGTGGCTTTGGCTAGCAGTCGATGCCCTCCCGCTGGCTGTAGATACAGAGGGAGCATCCCTGTCTTTAGATCTAGCAGCAGCTGCCTGGGATCATTACGTTTTGTGCCAGCTGAGTGGGGCTTTGCTCTCTGCTTGGGACAGGGACTGTCCTTCACCCTGTGTATGTACAGCCCCTAAGAGCTCAACAACCGAAGGTGGGAAGGGAAAGGGATGGGACGGGACAGGACGGGATCGGGACAGGGTCACACACCAGACTGACAGGAAAGCCCAGTTCCCTGAGTCTCAGGCCAGTGTCTTATGCACTGGCTTCCTATTGGCTTCTGAGTGGGGGTTAAGCTGTGGGGGTTAAGAAACCCTCTCTCCCCGGCACGTGGGCAGGGTTGCTTCGACCAAAGCCCCCTTGGTGTGGAAGAGAGGAGTGGCTGGCTTGGTGTTCAGGAGGGGCCCTTGAGTCTGGAATTCCCCCCCTTCCCCAAAGTTTGGGGGTTGGGTGTAGGTATGGGGTTGGGTGCAGGTGTGGGGTTGGGTGTGGGGTCAGGGTCCTGTGGGAGCCAAAAAGGGGTCACTTCAGGCCTGCCGCCTGGCTCCTTTTGTGCTCTGAGAGGCTATTGCTTTGTTCTGGCTCTTTGTGCCATTGGCAGCTGGGGTTGAGCACTGTTTTTCCCAGGCTCTGTGCCTGCTTGGCAGACGCCCTTTTGTGTTTATTTTGATTTCAGTTTAAGCCTGCCTCTCCTTGGCACACTGTGCCCAAGAAGCAGACCCAGCACAGACAACGGCCCACCACTGATAAGGCTACCACAGACTCCCTGTGCTGAACAAGTTAAACTAGACACAGGGATGACTATCACCATAACGCTCTCCAGCTACAGGCAAGCATCTTCCCTGCTTAAGTCTGGTCCAAAGAGCACAGTTCCTCCCTGCCAAGAATATCTGAAGAAGGCACAAACTTGTTAAGTGATGTTGTAATATCATTCTAATCTGTCAGGCCCGTGAAATACTCATTGAATAAATAATGTTTGCACTCCACTAACATACATCACTGCCTGGTACAATCAGGACTCTGAAATGAACATCGATTAAAAGGACCAACCCATCTAGGGAACAGATTTGCTGTACCGTAAGCAGAGACGCTGGAATTAATAGGTTTCGGTTTCATTATAAACAGCCTCTCGTTTGGGGAAAAACAAACCAAAAGTCCCCACCCCTAATACTGTACTCAGGGCCCCTTATAGGCTGAGCAAGAGCTGTACTGAACATGAACACCCTGGCTCTGTCCCAATGAGTGGCTGAGAACCTACCCAGTGCCTCCCGCTCAGCAGCCTCTGGAGGTTCCAAGGAGGGATCGCAGCCACAGGGCGCTAGGTGCTGTACACACATATGACATAAAGAGGGTCCCTGCCCAATCCAGAATCCTTACAGCCTAAGGGCAAGACTAGAGACAACAGGTGGGGGAAGGGTTCCAAGAAACTCAGTCCCAGACAGTGATGAAAGTGGAGGCGAGCGGCTGCAGGGAAGCAGCTGCTTGGTCTCGTAGATACATGGACTTTAAGGCCAGGAGGGACCACCAGCTAGTCTGATCTCCTGCATGTTGTAAGCCACAGAACCTCACCCACCCACTGCTGCTTGGTCCTTGAGCTTGGCCCAGGCCTTTGGAGGCAGCAGGATTGGGTCTGGGATGCCGGTTGGCTCAGTGTCACATTCCAGCAGGGCTCCAAGCCTTCAGACAGGTCTAGGAGGGACGATTAGAGCCAGCATTTCTCAGCCCTTTGCCGGTGATAGAGAGAGCAACAGGCTTTGTTCCCTGGAAAGTGTGGGCAAAGCCCAATAGGGATGGAAGAATCCAATGATCAGTTGGCTGGACCCCAGTATTGCTGGGCCAGAGAGATGTCTTTGTGGTGACCCTGCCCTGAGAATGTCAAAGACACAGCCCCTCCCACCCCTCAGCACTGAGCCTTCCAGAACCAGTGCTGATGGATACCCTGACAGGGTATGTCTGCAGCATATGTAGACACACCTGAGCAAGCTGTGATCTAGCTAGCTCAAATAACAGTGGCAAAGCTGCAGCAGCATGGGTGGCTGCACAGGCTAGCCCTGCCTGCCCAGTACCCTGAATAGTGTCATATACTGAAAACTGTGCTGGAATTAGAACAGGAGTACTTGTGGCACCTTAGAGACTAACAAATTTATTTCAGCATAAGCTTTCATGGGCTATAGCCCACTTCTTCAGAAGCATAGAGTGGAACACACAGACAGAAGATATTTATACATACAGAGAACATGAAAAGGTGGAAGTATGCATACCAATTGTAAGAGGCCAATCAATTGAGGTGAGCTATCAGTAGCAGCAGAAGAAAAAACTTTGAAGTGATAATCGAGATGACCCATAGAAGGTATGAGGAGAAGTTAACATGGGGGGCGGGGGGAATTCAATTCGTGTAATGACCCAACCATTCCCAGTCTCTGTTTAGGCCTAAGTTAATTGTGTCTAATTTGCATATTAATTCGAGTTCAGCAGTCTCTCTTTGGAGTCTGTTTTTGAAGTTTTTTTGTTGCAAAACTGACACCTTCAAGTCTGTCACTGAGTGATTAGAGAGGTTGAAATGTTCTCCCCCTGGTTTTTGAATGTTATGATTCCTGATGTCAGATTTGTGTCCATTTATTCTTTTGCGTAGAGACTGTCCAGTTTGGACAATGTACATGGCAGAGGGGCATTGCTGGCACATGATGGCATATATCACGTTGATAGATGTGCTGGAATGGTAGGCTGTCATTTTAATTTGTAAGGGGTTTCCTGATCCTGCTTGCAGGCTCAGGGGCGCTGTAGGAAAGTGTCATCAGAGTCAGTCTGCAAAGAGCCAGCCTACAGCAAGATGGGGTGAGTTGTTTCTCCCCTGCCTTAGGGAGCAGCCTGCTTTGTCTCTCTCTGTTTTGGGGTTCTTCTGTGTTCTCATTCTGAACCCTAAGAAAGAAAGTCATGGAATCCTCTTCCAGCAAGTGGATTTGATGTTTAAACTAATCTCTGTGTGTGCTGTGAAACATAATCCCGAAAACTGGTGATGAGAATGGGATTATTAGGGTGGGAGGGGGAGGACAAAGCAGGCAGCTGCCTGCCACAACTCACCAACCTTGCTCTCTGCTGGCTCTGAATAAACTGACTTTGATCACATTCACACTTCCCTACAGACCTCCCTATCCTTCAAACAGGACCAGGAAACCCCTTACAAATTAAAGTGACAACCTACAATTCCAACATGTTTTTCAATACAACACAGGTACGTACCTGAGGACTGCTGCAGTGTCACTGCTACTGTTACTCAAGCTAGTTTGGACTGTGTTGCAATCACATTATTTCACATTATTTATTCCCTTCTGCACCCTCACGTGACACCATCCAGCCCCAGTGATTTCCTGCATATGAGTTTGTCATGTTGCTCCATAAATTCCTCCTTCGATACTTTAGCATCTGCTAAACCACATCATGATTTCCTGTGGAACGTGCCTGTGGAATTGATGATTTCCCACAGCATCTTCTCTGGGTACAACTAGGGAGCATGTGACAAATCCGCCTTCTTCACAAAGCTGGTGGATGGTAAGAGAGAAACAGCCTCTCCTGTGGATGCCTAAAGCTGGATTCCCAAAAAATGAGGCCCTCCAAATTAGAGGTCAGTTGGACATTGAGGTCCATATGTCCAGACACAGACCCAACTCTGATCCTCCACTAGGCCCAACATCTCATATGCTGCCCACCACATGCAGGTAAAGTCTCCTGCCCTCCTGCTGTATAGTTCAGAGATCGCAGCTGTTCACTTCCAGCACACAAAATCCAGAGAGCACGTTCCCCCACGGGTCATTCGCATCTAAGCAGAACCTACCCAACCTCCATAGATAGACCAGAATTTTTCATCTAAAATCAGAGCTTCGTCAAAAACTAGATTTTGGGTGAAAACATTTCTTTTTCACAGACTTTTCTTTTAAAAAAAAATTCAAATGAAACATTTCAGAAAACAACCAGACTTTTTTTTTTTGGAGGGGGGTTAATTTTTGTCCCAATTTTCCAGTGGGGAAAGAAAGGGGGGAAAGTTTTACTTTCTCTCACTTTTTATTTTTTTTTAGTTTTCCTTTCAAATGTTTGAATAGGGGGGAAAAAGTTTAAAAAGCCAAAACTTATTTCTGGGAGGTACTCCTTGCTTTCATTCCCTTTTTTATTCCCTCACCCCCAATTTTTTCCAGTTGAAAAAAGGAGAAAACGGTTTTTACAAAGTGGTGGTGGTAGAAGGGGGACAAAAGCTGCATATTTTCCAGTTTTCAAATGGAATTCAAAATGCGAATTTCAATACCAAACTGTAGCATATGGGACTAAGGCAGTGTCCTTTTCAATAGTCTGCAGGCCCTCGAGTGCAGCACGAGTGCAGCTTCTACGTTGCAGAAGCCACCATACCCCAGGTAGCAGACTTGGCAAGTCTTTGTATATTCAGTACGCAGTTATTTAGGACCCATGCAGTCTCTTCCTCTTGCTGTTGTTGTGTATGGAACAATAGACACAGCTGAGATAAGAAAGACATTTTCACTTAGTCTCATTTTGACATTTTTTGGTGGAAAAATGTTGAACTAATATGTTTTGTTCCAAATTTTTCATGGGAAAACCCCTGCTGATTTTCCAGCCAGCTTTCCTCTTGTTTGTATTCAACTTCTGTTATTCACAAAGAGGAGCCAATCCTTCCTGTGCTCATGGCCTGCGTGAGCAGGGAACCAGGCCGGCCGCCAGAATGTCAACAAAGAGTTTCACACAATTTAAGACCAGAAGGAACCATCAGATCATCTAGTCAGACCTGTACTGCACAGGCCCCTAAACCCCACCCATTTATGCCTGCACAGAACCTAACAAACAGGATTAGACTGACGTATTCCAGCTCCCTGGCTGTTCACTATTGCAGAGACTAGGAGGGACCAAGGTGCGCTAAAGCCTATGGCCTCTGCAATGGCATGGAGCTGGTTTGGGGAGATATACCCAGATGCTCACACCAAACCTCTGATGGGGCCCTCCCCAGACAGAATCTGGCCTCCTGTTTCTGCAATATTTGACCCTCACTCTGCGGCATTACTGTCTTGTTAAACCTTTCTCTCTTTCAGCTGCTCAGCTCTCATCCCCTAAGCCATTTCAGCAAGTCAGCAGATTGACCTCTGGGCCCAGCTCTGAATCAGCCATGCGTTACCCTCCAAAGCAGAGAAAACTCACCGCACTTTGTGTTTATTGTCAATTATTTTGTAACAGCAGCACTCTGTCATTTACCAACCGGATTGCCACTCGGATCAGTGCGTCCTCTGGATATGGGCTCCCTGGGCCAAACTCCATTGAAGTCAATGAAAGCTGCACTCAGTGGAGTGTTAAAGAGCCAGAAGCAGAGGGGACCAAACCTTCCCTTCTAAGTTTCTGGCTCCTCTATTCCAGAGAGAATAGGGCTGACTTGCCCACCTAGGCCTGTTTGTTACAGAGCAGCATCTGGGGCAACAGGTTGGTTTTCCAGGTAAAGAGATGCATCGTTGCAGTAAGGTGAGCAATCAGCTCCATGGAGACGCAGCATGGAGGCTGTGTTGTGAATTACCTGGCTAATAGCACTCAGACGCCTTCTAGATTTGTTGGTCTCTCTTCTCAGAGGAATGCAATGGCATTACGGTGAGGCTGGGTGGCGACTGCATTCTCAGCGGCCCATCTGTTTCTACGTAGTTAAAGGAATGTTATTTTGATGGAGGCCACAACTCCAGCAAACATCCCAGAAGCAAAGATCAGAGCTGCTCTCACCACAGTGGGGCCTGAAATCAAATCAGCTCATGTATTCACTGCTACCCTGGGCCACATGGCTTAACTTACTCCTCCTCCCCACAGCAGGTGCCTTTCCCGTGGATAACTGAGTCAGGCTGCAGTAATTAACAGGTTTCATTTCTGCAGCTCAGCAGGATACATCCATCTGCTGCTTTTTTCTTCCCACCATTAGGAGATTCCTTCCGCGTCAGACCAGGAAAATGGACCTGCCTTTCATTGTGTCTGGAGGGGAGTCAGGGCTATAAAATCTGCCCCATCCCACTGACCCATCATGGAGCCACACTCTATTGGAATAGGAGAGGGGCATGCCCATTTCTCCTGATGCAGATCTTATGCCAGTTCATTACTCACCTGGTAGGAGGCACCAGAGAGAGGCTGGGCTCATCTTCCCTGACTTTCGCTGTGATGCATTTGTGCAGAGGAATGGTGCTGCAGCTAAGGTACTAGATTTGGGATTGAGGAGATTGGGGTTCAATTCTTTGTTCTGCCACGAACTTCCTGTGTGACCTTGGACAAGTCATTTAATTGCTCTGTTCCTTCTCTGTAAAACAGGGATAGTAGCACTTTCCTACTTCCTAGAGGTCATATGAGGCTCACAACATGGAGACCATGTACCTATGTAGGCAGAGGACACTTTGTAAAAGACCAGGGGACACCTGAGAATGCATTGGCATGACACTAATTGAGTAATACCAGCCCAAAAATTGGGGGCAGGGGTTCAAGAATCTGGCTCCCCAGCTGACCTGGCTTCCAGTTGGCCCCAGGAACCCAGTGAGATTGCCCTTGAGGCTCCATTACAGCTCCAGGTTTACCACAAGGGTCGACATTAATAGCACAGTGATGGTGGCAACACATTGCACTTCTCGATTGTAATCCCAGTGGCCCAGACCCAGAAGTGACCTCAGGTTCAGCCCCCAGCTATGCAGGACCTAGATGCCCACCCTCATTAATGGCACAGTGTCAGTCCAAGGAGAATGGGACTCCACAACATGCATGTACCATTCCCTGCCATCACTGCTCCTGCAAGAGGAGTGGACCTCCCTAGCCCCTACAGAGCAGTGCCAACCCCAGTGACAAATAAGACTGAGGTCCTGGGGGGCTGGCTTTGTACATCAATGACAGAACAGGGCAACATCCCCGCCCTTATACAGTGCACACCTCGCCAGCAGGCTTGCAGGTCTCCATTTGAATGGGGCTTCCTTTGTAAAAGATTGCTTCAAGTGATGCCAGGGAAGCACAATAGTGACTGAGAGAATGAAAGTGAACATGTAGGAAAACAGCTGGGTTCACAACATGCCCCCAGTAGCAAAGTCCAAAGGGATCAGGGGCATCAGGTCTGATTCTGCCTTCCCCTGCATGTGGGGAGGTCACCTACCCCAGCAGTATTGTCAGTTCCAAGGGTACGAAATCATGAGCCATGAGCCCCCCGCCTGCGAAATCAGGAGATTTAAATCAACATTGGGCTCTGCTTTCGTCTTCTGGAGTTTTGACCTTCAGGGGGTCAAACCTGCTTCATGTTTCATTTTATTACATGGGTGTGCAGAAAAGCTTGGAGAGTCCATACCCCAAAGTCCTCCCTCTTCTCCTCCCACTCAGTCCCTAGGGAACAACAAGGATTGGGCACGTCCCACAGGAAAAGAATAATTCAATGAATTTATTTCTACACATACAATACCTCCCCCCACCTAGCCACATAGCCTCTTGGCACAGCAGTGCCAGCAAGGGGATGGTGTATGCATGTCACTTGAGCCCTGTTCTCCCTGGACTGAGGGCATCAATCACCTCTTCACCAACAGGCCCTCTGTTTGCAGATGGACTCCAAAGCAATGGCTCTCCAAAGTCAGTAGAGGAGAACAGGAATGACAGAAGATAAAGGATCCCCCTCATCCTTCCTGGCACTGCCTCCAATAGCTTATGGCAGGAGACTAGGAGCAGTGACTTCCCTGAGGAGGGACAGAAAAGTATAAGGAGGGCTTTCCATCAGGGCCTACAACTGAGACCCTCCCAGTCAATTCTGGTCCTTGAGGTCTTTAGCACGATTCCACAACCATTTGCCCAGGAATAAGGTCTCAGGATTTGGGCCTGATTCAGCAAAGCACTTAAGCACGTGGCTAACATTAAGCATGAGTAGCCACATTGGCAAAAAAACTTTCACACGTGCTTCAGTGTATGCATGTGTGTAGTCCCACTGCAATCCAAGTGGGATCTACATTCATGAAACCCCTCCTTGAATTTGCAGCCACTTTGAGGACCTCAGCTCGAAGAGCCTTCTTTCTAGTCACATTTCAGAAAAACATGTAACTCAATAACCACCACCCTTAGTGCAACAGACGGAGAGACAGGGACAGAGCTCCATATTAGCCATGAGAGATGGGCCAAAACCAGAACTTGGCATCTGAAGTCCTCTGGTACCTGAACTTTCAGGTTTTGGCTAAATAGGAGCTGGATCCAAGCCATGTCTGGTTTTGAATTAGGTCTTGCAAGATCAAACTCCCCAGGAGAAAGCCTTGTAAACCAACTGCTGTTTAGACCAACAACAGAGTGCTGGGAGATGGGATAAAACGGAGACACCTGCAAAAGCCAACCAAGGACATTTCACAAAGCTAAATGAGATGCACCCTTAGTTTGGCTCCTTGCTGCTCACCACAATTCTCTCTTCTCAGACCACACGGGAGTTTGTTTTAAGATGAATATTTTCCTTGCATCTGCTGCCATTGTATTGTTCACTCCCAGAGGCACATGGTACCACATCTTTAAGAAAACCCACAAACATTCAAAGAAGACACTTGTTTGAAACACATACTGAACTGTTTTTTTTAATCCCAGAGAAGTGAAATGCAACATCTGTTTGAGTTTTTAACAACATCCAAAGACAGAAGAGTCAGAACCCCCTACTCGTTAAAGTCATTTTTGTTTAAGGCACTCTGCAAAACCAGCTTTCGTCTTTTCTTCCTTCTGATTTTCCCAACGCTGCAGCAGAATACCCGATTTTTTTTTCTTTTCTCCAAAGTAACACCCACATGCTCCTGCTCTTATCATCATCTCCGGAAATTGGCAACATCAAATACAGCATGAGTCAAAAAGGGGGGAAAAAAAAAACAATAAAGGAAGATAGCGGCAATAAACAAATAAGAGATGGAGAAAGGATCAGAGTAGCCAACTGCTCCCAGGTTTCTAGAAGGAGGATCCTGGGGTTTTATTTTGCATTGGGGTTTACCTGATTTTTGTTCACCGTGTTTTATCATGTTGTTGTACAGGGAAGATTGGGGCCAGGTGAAGTCAATGCTAAGGGTGTGGGAATTGGGTAACTCTGGGCAAGTGTGTCTGGATTGCTGTCGACTGCAGCCAAACACACATTTTCCCTAAAAGAAGGGTTTTTTTCAAACTCACACAGGGCCCAGAGGCCTTTCAATGGGCTGGTGGTTTACAAAAGTAAAATGCAAATAAATAAATAAATAAATAAATACACATACATAAATACATACATACATAAAGTGGAAGCAGCTTACAGTTACACTGGAAAGTCCCAAATTTTTTCAAATGCAATTCTGGCAAAGGGTTGGTTTGCTTTTCTGAAAGCAAGTGCATTCCTACAGGAGGGTTTCGCTGTGTGAGACACACCCACAAATATATATCCCGACATTACAGAATACACACGCGTGCACTTTTTATGAAAACTCCTCTAGAGCGTAAAGGCAATACCTTGTGCATAGTGTCTAAGGATTTAGGGTGCACAGCTGCCACAGTGTGACTCAAAGCGGTCTCATGCAGGCATGTTGCGTTTGGTTGGTGATGGCTGAATCAGATGCTTCTTCTAATCCCCCACCCTGGGTCAGCAAAATCTGCCTGGACATGTCATGAGAACAGATTCTCTCGTGAGGCTTACAGCTCCTCTGGCTTCTGGCTGTGAGCCTGCTGTGAGAGCAGCTTTTGGGGGCATAACTGATGCAGCCAGTGGAACTCAGTGAAGCAGAGGCACGGCTGTGAACATGAAATGTCAGAGGGGAGGAAGGGTAACCCAACACCTGAGACCCTTCCGAAAGTCCCGGCATTCCGGTTTGGTTCTAGCAATGGGAGGAAGTTTGCAGGTTCCTATTTCTGAGAACTAGATCCCCCCCATCCTTCCCTGAGATACGAGATGCTGGCTACAAGAACGGGCAGTAGAAAGGAAACCAAGAGTTTCCAGCAGGAAATGCTCTGATCTGGTGATATTCCATCTCTGGGGGCTTTGCTGATTACAGCCTGTGCCTCCATGCATGCTCACTGCTTAGGGCCTGATGTACATCCGACTGAAGTCAATGGAAAGACCCCCACAGACTTCAACGGGCTCCGGATCAGAAACTTAGTAATTATCTAACTCTACGTATCTCATGCCCATTCTGATCTGGCTCTTCTTCTACTGTACTGTAATAAAGACCCATCTGAGAGATCCCAGTGTGAATCCAGACCTTCTCTGCTGAGTGAAAAGAAAATTATCTTCCCCCAATGGGATTTCAAAAATATCTTAAGTAAAAGGCAGAGCTGTGCTAGCAGCCAGTCTAAAATGTCTGACCATGCACAAAGTGTGATATCTATATCAAACCCATCCGTATGCCCACCCACCAGTGTCTGCTGAGACAAACTACCAAGTATCCCTCGTCCTGAACGTGCAACACAGATGCACACACATGCACTTGAAACATGACTCTGCAATGGTTCTGTATACGCTCAAGACAATGACAAAGCAGGAAGCGTCTCTGCTTGAGGAGATGAGATGCAGGAGGGGCTGGATTGCACCAGATAAATATTCTCTAATCTGCTCAGGAGTATTATATGAATTATGTAGCTGTTTGTTGTCACTGATTTGGATCCGTTGGTAGCTAGATCGCTCCCTGCAACCTGATCTTATTTGCTTTAATATTTTTGTTGTGTGATGCTTAGATAACATGGTGATGGACGCGATAGAAAAACCAATGATAGAGAACCTTAAGAAACATACATGAACATATCAATAAAATGGTTATTATCCTAACATTTTGCACTTGCAAAGCATCTTCCATCCACAGAATTCAAAGCAGCACCGTACAAATGAATTTATTCTCACAATGTAGCCCTACAAACCCCAGGAATACCGTTATCCCCCTACTGCAAATGGGGAAACTATGGAAAATTAAGTGATTTGCCACTGAGCTGGGAACAAATCCCAGGTCTCTCAAATCCCCGCCCTTGGGCTTAACCCAGAAAGCTGTTCTAAAAGAGCAAGATGATTGGCTGATGAAGACGTGACTAGGCAGGAACAGGACCTAGCCATTAACCTCTTAATAAGAACTCCAGCAGGAGCAGTCATGCCAAACACTTGCAACCTCACAACACACTGCGGGGATGAGGGGATTGATATGGATGAGGGGACATGCATTATTGCTTACACAGGTTCCATATGTGCCATGCACAAAAACTCACAAAGTTGGTGTGTAAAGCCCAGCGAAAAAAGTATTTCACTTTCTGCCTGTGACCCCGGTTCTCTGTTAAGGTTTGCTGTAGTGGCTTAGTGCAAAACTTTCATAAGCTTTTCAAAATCCTTTTATAAGAAATATCCCGCTTTCCACAAAGGGCACCACAGTGAAAGCTGCCTTTTTCCCTTCATTTCTCTGCGTGAGGGGCTCTCTGGAGAAGTGCTTTTCCTGATGGATGTGCAGAGCTCTGGAATACTCGGAGAGTTTCAAGTAAAAACAAAAGGTTCCAGGGATGGGGGTTGGTATTTTTCTAAGGGTCTCAGTAATTATAATTAAGGCTTCCGTGACTTTCCGGGATCTCCATGACTTCTGCAAGTGGCAGGTGCGACTGATCCCAGGGCCGCCCAAGCAGCTCAGGCGGCCCCAGGGCCAGCCGCACTGCCCCCCTTGCTGAGCCTCAACTCTTGGTGCGCAATGGACATTTGTCCACATCATACCACACAATTGCTCACGACTGGAAACTGCTGCTTTGGAAAGGCCTACAGAGGGAACAGGCAGGGGCCTAGCACGTTAGAGAGCAGTAGTGGTGATACACTAGGGGGGTGGTACCCAGTATTGGGCCAGACGGCAGTGGTTCAGGTCAGCACTGAGGTACAACCATGGAGCAGAGCGCAGGGGACACTGACATTGTACCTGTATCTGGACAGTTCAGTTCTGATTTTCATAAACATTAAAATTAACCAAAAAACCCAGCCATTTATTGAGTCGCTGCCCTTTACATTTTGCGGAAACTAGAGCAAAATGACCCCTGGGGTGGAAGCCTGAGGAATGAGAATCACCATGGAACCGAACCTCAGTTGGTATAAGTTAGTCAATGCCACTGATGTCAATGGAGCTACATGGATCCCAATAACCCAGCAAATCAGAGGTTAAGTAATTATGCTTCACTATGTAAATACACCCTGGGAATGTCTGATGGGGTCAATCTATAAATCAAACCTAATTAAATAATAAAATCCATTAATCAAAAATGGGAAAGCAGCCGGTCTTTAGGAGGGGGAAGGGAACTATACATAAAGTGGCAAAGTGAGAGCACCACGGTTGCAGCTGTAACTCCTTGCAGAGTGGACACTGCAGCATTCACGCAGGCCTATAACGGCAAGGTCTGTTTCCAATTCCCCCAATGTGCTACAATGAGAGTGCAACGTCCTCCAGATTCCTCCCTTGCTTGCAGAGAAGGAAATTCCAAAGGTGGCTTTTTGCCCTGCTCAGTTAAAGTACTGATACTTTTCTGACTGAATGGGATGATATCTCGTGGGACTTTAAAGCTAGACACACAATACTGGGGAATCAGGGCTTGTCTACAATACACAATAAACTAAACCTATCTTAGGTCAACTTCCAGCCACAATGGTAATTACTGTGGTTTCTCATGTCCACGCTACCCTCCTGTCAGTGGTGAGCGTCCTCACCAGGAGTGCATGCACCTACCTAAGAGGGGCAGTGTGGCAGGCTGAGAGCCCACTCTCAGCTCCACATGGAGCTCCACACTGGGGACCTGGGAGCCCAGCTGGGGAATAGGGAGCGGAGAACCCAGGCAGCAGCTGGGCTCACAGCTGGAGCCCTTCACCCACTCTGAGGTGACAGCCTGAGTTGTGAGCCTGGCACCGGGTTCACAGCAGGGAGCCTACCAGCCTTTTTGTCAATTTCATGGCTCCCTCAGGCTCCCAGCAGCAGCAGGGCTCACAGCTGAAGCTGTGAAATTGACAAGATAGGCTGGTAGGCTCCAAGCTGTGAAATTGAGTCCTGCAAGGGGCCCACAGCTGGGGCTGTCAACCCCAGAGTGCAGGGCGGGGGCTCCAGCTGTGAGCCCAGGAGCTGTGAAATTGATAAGAAAGACAACCAACAACCAATGTAAGTAACGCAATGTCCCACCCTAACTACACCAACGTATGTCCTGCGCCTCTTGTAGAGGTGGAGTTACTATGTCAGTGTATTAGGGTACTTACATCTCCAGGAGCAAGGCTGTAGTGTCGACACTGACACAATTAGATCGACATAAGCTGCCTCACCTCAACCTAACTCTGCAGTGTAGACCTGGCCTCAGTATCTCTCCTAGGTTCTACAGTCAAGACCCTGTGCAGTTGTGCCCATTCCAACTGGAGCATGCTGTCCTTAATTTACATGTATACTAGAAGCTCAGCGAAAACCCACTCTAAAAAAATAAGCAGCTGAATAAATAAGTTAATAGAATCGATCAGCATTCTCTTCCCCGTACCAGGGCAAGATTTCTGCTACCTTACACCACTCTTGTGAGACCAGGCTTAGCGGGGGACCTGTGATCATTAAAGTTTTAGGGTGAAATCCTGGCTCCGTTAAAGTCAACTGCCAAAACTCTCATGGAGTTCAATGGGGCCAGGGTTTATCCCTCTGTGTTTTCAATATGGCAAGTGCTGAAGTGTCTTCAAACCCTAGGAGCAGCAGAAATCAGAGCTGTAAACTGTATCTGGCCATGATCGTTCCCTGCAGCTGCAATGCTAAACAATAGCGGCTGACTCAAGAGGAGCGGTGGGCATGGCTGGATGGCTAATGGGGAGCCCAGCTAGGAGAGGCTGCCTCTCCCAAACAGAGAATGCACAGGAACCTTTTTCTTCACAAGGCCCCTTCCTAAAAAGAGCTAAGAACCAAGCGCCAATCACTGGCCCTATTCCCCACAGGGCTTTTCCAAAGCTATCTGACAGCACCCAGATCTGCTCCACCAGGCAACCCTGAACAAGCCCAGGGATTGGCAGGAGCAAAGTAAACGAAGCACTAGGGCTGGGCAATGTAAACCAGATGCCAACCTCAAACTTAGCCATTTGGCCACAAGTGCTCCTAACAAATGGGCCAAGCGCCCACAGCTGGGCCCAGGTTTTCCAGACCAGTGCTTCCCAAACTGTGAGTCAGGGATCCTTTGGGGTTCATGATGGAGCCATGAATGTCTGGGGGAAAATGTAATTGTTAAGCCAGTTTTTGTTTTTCTAATTAAAAGACTATTAAGCTAGGCTTAAAAATCACCAGTGTTCTATTTACGGGTCTGTGTCTTATGCTGCTGCTGGTGGCCTCTCTGTGCACTCCACTCCGGCAGGGGGCCTTCAGCTGAGAGACTCCTTGCTGGGGAAGCAGGCAGCTGGAAGCCTCTCAGCTGAGAGGCCCTGCTGGTGCAGAGGACAAAGAGAGGCCTCCAGCTCTGGTAGCAGCAGAGAGGGGAAGGGGGTTGATAGAGAGACAGGTGCATCTTAAAACTGTCAAGTGATCATGCACTGAAGAACAAGTTTTCAAATCTAACAAGCCAGGAATCCCTGAATCACTTCCAGGGATCTCAGAGCCAGGGTTTTCAGCAATGGTTCCTGTGAAACCCAAACAGAAATCATTTAAACTTCAAAAACAACTTACGTCTGGTGCTATTAGAGATTCAACCAAACAGTGCGCAGCTCTGCCATTCGAAACAGGCCTGCTCGTCTCACAACAAGCTCAGACTCTGTCCCAACACACCCCAAAAGCCGTAGTTTCCAGTTATAGTTTAAAACCCCCAGATTAAATCTGATTAGATCATTAACAAATTGTATAGAATTGAATAAAGTCACAAAACCATCCTAACTCTGATGTCCCCTTTGCATCTGGTGTCCTGAGTTGGGAAAAGCAACTGTCTTCACTGGTGGGGTGCCATCAAGCCTTAACACATCTGTCAGGGAGCCTCCATACTTAAACATTTGGGAGCCAATGTTCCAGATCATCCAGCAGCTCCTGTTAGGAACAGTTGGAAAGTCCCCCACAGGAAAACACAAACTGAGCACTACAGGAGCTGCGAGGGTGCTCAGCTCTTGTGAAAACCTGTCTTTTAACAGGAGATTTTCCACGGAGGGCACAGGCTCAGTGGGGCCTACAGATCCTGAAGAACCTATGGGCACTAATGTCCCTGCAGTGAAATTAACAGCATCTCTCTGAGCTAACTAACTTCTTTTCTTTCCTATCCAAGAAAGCTCTTGATGAATGTGGTATTTCAGCTGCTCCTATGGCTTTGATTAACCATCTTTTTAGCTCAGAGGTGCAGGTGCATTCACATCTTTGTGCACTGAGCATAGAGTCTGACATTGGTTTTGTTCCATTTCAATAAACCCATGCAACCCCAGCAAGATCAAAATGCCTCACTGGCCCCTCTGCCTCTGACGCTATTTCTGCTTTCACATATGCTTGGCAAAGTCATTTCCACAAGCAACAGGTTTAACCAGCTTCACCTCACAGCTTTTGTGTCAGGGATATTAGCTCGAGAACAACAGATTCCAAATCTCTCAGCTGTCAGATTCCAGCTGTGCAACTATTGCTCTCCCAGAATTCCTCTAAAGGCTTGCATTTTAAATCCACTCCCACAACACTGATTTCATTAGCAATTGCATTCCTCTGGCCTTTTAGCAATTCTGAGAAGCTGGGTGGTATTGTGGGTTTCTCCTTAAAATGGGGAGCAATGGTTACCCAAATTGTGGTTCCAGTCTCAATCTTCCAGACCAAAATGCAGGACATGAACTTTAAAATGATTGGGCAGGAAGCCCAAAATGAGGGGCAGAGCAAAATCTGTAGAGTCGAGAGAGTTTGGAATGAGAACGGATTCAGGGGCGGGATCCAGCACCAAACTGATGTAGCTCCAGAGTCTCACCTTTACAACAGCTGAGACTCTGGCCCCAAACCTTATAACTTCAGGCTAAAATTTTCCAAACTTGGACACTAGAACTGACTGAGAAATGGGAAATGTATTTTGTGAAAAATGCTGACGTTGTTTCCACTTCACAGAGTTAGGAACACATCCCATTTCCATTTTTCTCAACATTTGAGTTTTGGGGTTTTTTGTTTGTTTTTAACCAAAATTGGTTTGAAAATTTTCCATGTTTCAAAAACTACATTTTAAATATCAACAATGATTTAAAAAATATTTTGATAACATTCCAACTAAAATGTAAATAAGACACAAAAAAGGTCAAAAAAATGGAAAATTCTGATCATGCCAACAATTTTTCCATGTCAAGTTTCATCATAAAAAAAAGCCAATTTTTCCCTGAAAAACTTTTGTATGAAAAATTTCAGCAAGCTCTTAGACAGCTACCTCCATATTTAGGCACCTAAATAAGTAGGCTGCTTTCAGATGCTGTAAACTAGGCCACCACAGCTGAAAATGAATTTTGAATTCAACATTTCTGGTGTCCAAAAGGATAAGAAATCAATAACTAACAACAAATATTACTGAGAATAATAAATAGAGAGACAAGAACATGGGATTTTTGGTCTACAGTGGTGTGAGGGGTAAGACCAGAGTCTACTAGCTGCATATAATAGGTGTGGGGTAGAGCTTGGAAAACAACCTACTTCTCCATGCCAGTTTTAAGGGCATAGTGTCATGCACTCCAGCTGCCTGAAAGCCGCACCAGAAAGCTGAAGGTCTGGGGAAAATTCAGCAGCTTTGAAGGATCTGCCCTGAGCAGGCAGGCAGAGGCATGGCCTCCGGGGGCCCATGAACTGGTGAGAGCATGGAGTTCTCAAACTCACCCTGTGGAAGCCTGGCAGTCCTGTGTATCTGCAGGTGCTACCAAGGGATGGGCAGAGAAAGGCTGCCGGTGCACCACCCAAGGATGGAGATAGGCTATAGGAGGTACACAGGAACCACAGGGATGCAGGGCAGCTGAGGCAAGTTGGTGACTCTGTGTGAATTAAGGCTGACTGGGATGGCATTAACGGATGCATGACATTGCAGCGCTCTCTCCGCTGATTCTACTCAGAGCAGCTCTGCTGAAGGCCAAGGTGTCCAGGGCAGGGGGACACAGCACAGAGAGACTTTTCCTGGGGTGAAGAAGAAACCTCCCCAACAGATTTCAGTTCACACTCACTTCATCTCCTCTGTGGGTCCTCAGTAGCTACTCTGTACCCTGGTCATAAGATTCAAATTCCAGAGAGGTTTGCTCAAAAGACCCTGGCGTCATCGGGCAGGTACTGTTCCCAGTGATCTCAAAGGGGGCTTAGCCTGCACAGAGACCACAGAAGCCCTGAACGTACCAGACACCCAAGTGCACCTATGGAGGTCCTGTATGACCCCTGTGACGCAAAAAGCATGAGGCTCATAAGCAAAGTGGGGAAAATGCAGCAAAACATCAACTCCATAAAAAGGAGAGCGGAGCCCTGGATTTCAAAGCAGTGAAATCACCACTAAAATCGGCTTAAAAATCAAGCTCAGAAAAGCAGGGCTAATACTGTAACAAGGGTTTTCTACAAAACTGTCAGGAGAACCTACCACCATGTACACTAACACACACAGCACATGAATGGTGTTCAGTAGGAGATGCTCTGAATGAAGGCAGGCATAATGGAGATCTTTGAACCGTGGAATTATGATGAGTGGTTTCTTTGTTCAGAAGCCTAAATTCACGTAACAGAAACTTTATCTTCCTATTACTGAGAGATTAACTGCTTTTCAGAGCAATAATCCAAGGTTTCAAGAAGTCACTGGGCTCATGCTGGAAGGGCAGATACAGCAGTTTCCATGCAGAATGAATCAGTATCATTTCACAATATCTAGGACTCGATAAGAGTTCCTCTGGATTGGAGTCAATACTAAGGGAGTCCCTGGACATCCCGCAGAGATATCTTTTAAATTAGTAGCTGGGTAAACATGCTATAGATCATCTCTTAGTCACACTGGGCTGAGTAGTTAGCAGTGCCTTAAAATGGTAAAGCACATTCTGTTTATAAACCACACATTTTCTGCATTTCTCTTTTTTTTTTTTTGCTTGTTTGTTTTGTTTCCTGGTGACTGAGATGGGAAAACTAGGAGCTTTGCTTTTAAGACTTTGCACCTTCTTCTCTACCTGACTTCCCTGCCCTCTGCATCTGTGCGCAGAAGGTGGTAGCACTGCTACTTCTGTTCCTTGCTGGAATACCTCCACCCACCAGGCAGCCAGCTCCCCTACACTGGAGGGCCCAGATGAAAGAGCCAGTCAGTATGCATAGGGGAAAACAGCACAAGTTATGACTATAATCCCTTGCACGGCTCCCACTCTGAGCTATGGCTCTTCCCTGACAAGGCTCCTGGGGCAGCCTCCGTGGGGGCAGCAATGCTGTCCAGAGGCCAGCAGGAATGCAGACACCCTTTTCCTTCTGCATATCCTCCAAGGCAGCCTAACATGATGAACCTGCTGGAGGACAGAGATAGGGAGAGGAGAGGTGCATCACACCCCGAGAGGAAGAACGAGTAGGAAACTCCATGAGTTTATGACCCACAGCATTTCTCCCCACTCTGGTCATGACATCACCATCACCTTCACAGCAACCAACTGGGATGCCATTGAGTCAGGTGCTGAAGAAACTCCCAGTGGTGATGGCCCTTAAAAAGCAAAGATCCTGTTACCCCCCACCCCCAAACATCCTCATCAGAGAGTGAAGCTCAGGCTTATTCCCAAAGAGAACAGCCCCGCACCTTCCCCGGACAGGTTCAGCCATGCACTGGTGCCTGGCTAGAGGAGCATTTCACTCACAGACGTGCACGTCTAACCATCCTTCTCGGAAGCTACTGTTTTGTTGCTGCAGGAGGGGACACCTCAGAGGAGTTTTCATGAACAACTATCCTTTCCCCTTGAAGGTGGTGCAAACGCTTCCCTTTGCCCCAGCAAACGGACACACAGGCAGTCCCCATGTCCTAGCGCCATGGCTCCAAAGGCAGGCCTGGGGCCTGGAAGCACACTGTGTGCAGACCTTTATTTATGCTGCTCTGCAGGCAGTTAGGGATGTGGCTTTCCACATGAACAGCTATTCATATGGAAAATGAGCAAGAACCCCAGCTTCTTGCAATGGACTTATGTATTTGAATCCTGGAGGACGTCCAAGCCTTTTGGACATCATGCAAACAGTCAACATCTCCCTGGTTCTCCCTTTGCTGGGTGAACAGACATTGCTCATAATTTGTCATTTTACTGAGAATTATTTTTGCTTCTTTAAAAAAAGGGCTTGAGGGAGAGGGAAATGGAGAGCCAGGTAAGATTAGTGTATCTTAGAACTAAATTACATCTAGATTTCCCTTGGATTTCACTCAAAGGATGGAAAGACCTATGGCAGCTCCTACATTCACAACTACTTGAAACACACTGAGATGCATGCAAAATTTCTTAATTCAATCTGTTTGAAGAAATTATTCTTGGGAAGAGGAAGGTAGTTCACATTGTTCTTCAGTTCAGCACCTTGGACAGTTCCTTGTGGACTCAGAGCTTGTCTGTAGCTAAGTGGAACAGATGGTATGGGTTGTTATTCCCCCCTCCCCCCTTTGTAAACATTCTTTTAGTTCCAATGAGCAAGGTGATCATTTGATTATCAATCAAAACTGCATAGGTATAAAAACGTGGTAACACCCCGCCCCATCGGTCAGACAGTAGGATCGAACTGGGAGACCATGAACATCTGGTGTGCATGGTCTCCATTTCTACATCTAATTGGTTGGGAAGCAGCATTTGCCACAGGCACTGTTTAATCATATTCTCATTCCTTGCATGTTATGGCAAGGGAATATGAGTTATTCAGATAAGAAAGCCTCTTCCAGCCAAAATACCCTGGAAGTACAGAATCCCCCAGGTATGTCATCGGAAGTCCACCAGCTGTGCAATTCCTCTTTTGTGACATAGCTTTGGCCACTATCAAGTACCATATTCTTTCTGAATAAGGAGGAACTCGGTTTCCATTCACCAGAGGTCTGCTTTGGCTCAGAAATCCAGTTCATTTGCACCATACCAACAGCAATGACGTCCTCATGCATGCACGCCCACACACCATCTACTTGGGAGGTATCACTATCAAAGGCTGGCCTCGTTTAGGTCTCCACATGAGGACTTGGGCATCATTGGCATTGGGTTTCACTAGTGCGTTTGGCGGGATGGGTTCCATTCGGCTCAGAATCCGGGGCTGCTCTTGATGAGTCCTTCCCACTAGTCGTGCTCGCTGCCCCAGGAGCTGCAGGGGATCCACTTCAATGTCCACACGCATCCTCCACTTTATAGTCTGCAGGATGATCTTCTCCTTGGTGGTCATATTCATGGCTACTAGCCACGTGGTAAAGCTCTGATCCCTCTTAATCCTGGTCAGCAGTGGTACATTGCTGTCACTCACAGGGACAGCCCATGTCACGCTGGGGTAAAAATTGTCATTCATACTGACTGAGAACCGGGAGACCTTGTTAGTGGGCCCAACCAAGGTCACCGTTTCCGTGGTGTTCCCATACCAGGGGTAGCTCACACCATCAGAGTCACTGATGGCTTTTACTCTCCCTTCTCGCAAGTCAGGAAGTTCCCAGCTGGACCTAGGGAATGAAAACGAAAGAACCAGGTTATAAATGAAGCTGCAGCACAACTACTGGGTAGTTCTGTAGTCTACAGCAGGGTGAGCTGATTTAAATCAAAGCATTTTAAAATCACTGATTTTAATCATGATTTAAATCAGCAAGCAGGAAACCTTGATTTTCCTTCATTTTAACTGTGTTTTGCATTTGTACTTTTTAGTTATTTTCCTAAAAAAAAAAAAAAGGTTGATTCTCACTGGTTGACAACCAGTAAAACACGTTGAGTTGCAACTAAATATACCCTTTATGCAAAATTTAGTGCTTTTTTTATGAACCGAGAAGATACACTGTGTCTATACACATTTATTTAAGCAATTACACCGCTTAAATTACATTTATACAGATTCTTATTTTTTACATTTTCATGATGTTAGAAAATGGTGGATAATGCATTTCTTATTTACCAGATGATTAATTTTTTTTACTTGTGCTTAGTGTCAAATTCTGTTTAGATGGGAATTTGAATGCAATTAAAAATGCAAAAAACCCATAGCATTTTCATTTTTTAAATTAGTTAAATAAATCTACCTTAAATGTGCTGGATATACAAGAAAAAAAGTTTATCAAAACAAGGTTTGCATTTAGAACTGATTTATTAATGCAAGGAAGTATTATTTGTAGTTAGTAAATGAAATTGATTGTTTCCTATCACTGTGTCCTTCAAAGTCTCAGATTCCGACAGATCTCATCCTCTCAGACCTAGTTTTTATTAATAGATTGGAAGAGGAAAACAAGCTTTCCTGCTTTTTCATCTTCCTACTGGTTTTTAACTCTGCATGAACTAATCATTGAACTAAACTAGTTAAATACACGGAAATGAAGAAAACATTCTCGCTGCACCTGCAGAAAATGCTACTTTTTTGGTTGCAGGTGCTTAACCCGTGATTTCTATCTGTTCAGTGATTTGACATTCTTGAAAACTTTGGCAGTAAACATATACTGCTTATGTTTTTAAATGTAATTTATATGATTTTAATCGATTAAATTTAGACCTTAATACATGCTGTCATAATTTCACATAAGATTTCTAAAAATAAACTTGTATTTAATTTAAATTAAAAAATCAATTTTTTAAAAAGCCATTAATTTTTATCCACCCTGGTCTAGGGGGCATTATTAAAGACAAGAAGCTCTGCGCTAACACTCACAGGATGAAATGTTTGGCTGGAGAGAGAAGAAGAAAACAGATAAGAGGATAACAATTTTGTACTTGCAATCCTGCTGAAGGAGTCATTGTTGCATCATCAAAATTGCTCAGCACACTCTAGGTAACATACGATAAGCTGAACAACCCAGTCAGATCTCAACTAGTACTTATCCAGCATCTTCATCACAAAATCCCACCCTGCTTTTCAAATGAATGACCAATTCCTCACAGCACACTGGTGACAGAGCAGGTCAGGCTCAGGTTTTCAAGGCTGACTAGTGAGATTTAGCCACACAAATATTCATGTTCATCACAGATATCAAGGCCAGAAGGAGCCATCAGATCACCTAGTCCAGTGGTTCCCAACCTGCGGCCCAATCAGCACACAGCTGTGTCCCATCCTCAGGGCCATACAGGTCATATATATACATTGTGTGGATGCAGCCCACATAACACAGATAGCTTCATATGCGACCCACAATGGTAAACAGGCTGAGAACCACAGACCTAGTCTGACCTCCAGCATATCACAGGCCATCCATCCTCACCCAGCACCGCACGCTAAACCCAAGAACCAAAATAGACCAAAGTATTACAGCCCACGGGAGACTGGAGTATTATGTGCCACAGGCATAGAACAGGAGGGACCGAGGTGCAGCAGGACTTGAGGCCCCCGCAACAGCAGGGAAATGAGGAAGTGAGATAGACCCAGATAATCCTGGCAGGCGACCCACATGCTGCAGAGGAAGGTGAAACACCCCAAGGTTGCTGCCAATCTGACCTAGGGGGAAATTCCTTCCCAACCCCACACGTGGTGATCAGTTAGACCCTGAACACGTGAGAAAGAAACATCCAGCCAAGCACCTGAGACAGAGAATGCTCGGAGCCACCTCAGAGCCCTGGCCCTGCCCAGTGTCCCATCTCTGGCCATGGTAGGGTGACCAGATGTCCCGATTTTATAGGGACAGTCCCGATATTTGGATCTTTTTCTTATATAGGCTCCTATTACCCCCCACCCCCGTCTCGATTTTTCACATTTGCTATCTGGTCACCCTAGACAGCAGCCCTGACAGTTCAGAGGAAGATGATAAACAAAAAATCCCACCCCTGAATACACTGGGGGAGGGGAGGGGGGAGAGAATCCCTTCCTAACCCCTGCAGGTAGGCAGCTGAAACCCTGAAACACGCTCTTCAGAAATATAAGACATATACTGGAAATGAGCCCCAGGGCTTCTGAGCCTTGCCCCCTACCACCACAACCAGCCCTATCATACAATCACAATGAAAAATCTGTTCCGCTATCTCCTAAAACTAATTAAGTGCTTTGCCCACAACTCTGATTGGGAGGCTGCTCCAGAATCTCACCCTCTGGTGGTTAGACACCTTCTCATTTCCAGTCTGAATTCGTTCATGGCCGGTTTATACCCATTTGTAGTTGTGCCAGTATTGCCCTTTAGCTTAAATAGCTCTTCAGCCTCCCTGGTATTTACCCCCTGATGTATTTACATAGAGCAATCAGATCGCCTCTCAGCCTTCTGTTTGCTAGACTGAACAAGCCAGGCTCTTCCAGTTCCTCCCATAAAACAGGCCCTCCATTCCCCTGATCATCTTAGTAGCTCTTCTCTGCACCGGTTCCAGTCTGAATTCATCTTTCTAGAACACGGGTGATCACAACTGTACAAGGTACTTCAAATGAGGTCTTACCAATGCTTTGTTCAATGGCATGAACATCTCTCTATCTCTACTGGAAATGCTTTGCCTGATACAGCCTAGGATGTCACTGGCCTTTTTCACAGCCACATCATATCGGTGGCTAATAGCCCAGTGATCGACCCACACACCCAGGTCTCTCTCCTCTGTTGCTTCCAACTGATGAGCCCCAGCTTGTAGCAGAAATTCTTATTATTAGACCCTTGGTGTATGACCTTGCACTTTGAACTAGTGAATTTTCATCCCATTTCTCTCATTCCAGTCTTCGAGATCAACCAGATCTACCTGTACAATACTACTCTGTATTGACAAGGCCTCCCAATTGTGTACCATCAGCAAATTTCATTAACGCACTCTTACTTTTTCTGGCAAACTTCACTAGTAACCTCCCTCCAGTCTGATAATTCACCTGTCAGCACAACCCACTGTCTTCTCCCCTTTAGCCAGTTCCTTAGCCACTTAACAATTCTGTACTGATCCCCATCCTCCCTAACTTAACTAGTAATTTCCAGTGTGGTAAAGTGTCAAATGCTTTACTGAAGTCCATGTATATTGGATTTACTGCACTTCCCCTATCTAAAAAAAGAGTTATTTTTCAAAGAAGCAAATCAGGTTAGTCTGGCATTGCATTACATCCCCCTTACCATTTACTTCCATTAATTTAATGGTAATAGGAACTGTGTGGCTAAATCCCCTAGTGCAGTGTTTCTCAAACTATTGTACTGGTGACCCCTTTCACATAGTAAACCTCTGAGTGTGACCCCCCCATTATAAATTAAAAACACTTGTTTATATATTTAACACCATTATAAATGCTGGAGGCAAAGTGGGGTTTGGGATGGAGGCTGACAGCTCGTGACCCCCCATGTAATAACCTCGCGATCCCCAGTTTGAGAACTCCTGCCCTAGTGGGCTTTGAAAACCTCAGCCTAAGTGATCATAACCCAAGTGATAAGATAAGTGACCCAAGGCCACACAACAAGCCAACAGCAAAGCTATTTCCTGGAGTCCAGATTTTTGCCTTAGCCACAAGAACCTCCTTCCCTATTGTAACAAAGTGGCCGTTGGCAGGACACTACTGAGAGTATTAATTCAGGACAAGTAGGGCAGTCACCGCCCAAGGCTGGGGATCCTTCACTACTAATGCACACCAAACCAGCCAAACAGAGAGGACTTTGGTTTTACCCCACTGGCTAACCAGAAGTCATACAAGCAATTCCCTCAGACACTCCAGTTTCCCAGTATCACCACCAGAGCCACTCCTTATGGGGATGAATGATTATGAAAACCAATACCCAGGTAAAAGAAAAAAGGTTCTCCCAATCCCAAAGGACCAAGCCCCAGACCCAGGTCAATATACCAGTCAGATCTTACCCACAAATCATGCTGCTGCCAATCCTTTCGAATGTAAAATCTAAAGGTTTATTAATAAAAAGAAAGATATAGATGAGTTAAAATTGGTTAAATGGAATCAAATACATACAACAATTGCAAATGTCTTAGTTCAGGCTTGTTTCAGGCTTGGGGAAATATTGCTGATTTAAACCAATCAAGTCTCTGGGGTACAAACATCCCAGCTTGGATGGGTCGTTCAGTCCTTTGTTCAGAGCTTCAGTTTCAAGAACAGTTCCTCCAGAGGTCAGAAGCAGGATTGAAGACAAAATGGAGGGGTTTCCAGGGCCTTTTATATCCTCTGCCATGTGGAAAGAAACCCCATTGTTCTTACAGTGGAAAATCACAGCAGCAAGATGGAGTTTGGAGTCACATGGGCAAGTTACATGTCCATGCATGACTCAATTTGCAGGCGGCAGCCATTGCTTACATGCGAGCTTGAATGTTCCCAGGAAGGCTCCTCAGATGTGGATTGGAGTCTTCCAGGGTCCATTGTCAGTTAAGTGTTTCTTTAATGGGCACTTACTCAGAATAATTCTTTCTCAAGAAGCTGACCAAATGCTTCACTGATGCTACTTCGAATCAAACACATTGAGATACAAGTACATAGCCAATATTCATAACTTCAAATACAAAAATCATACACACATACAGACAGCATAACCAGCAAATTACAACCTTTTCATAGACTTCTTACTTGACCTCCTGTGTACAAGATTTGGTGCAACTAGAGGACCTTGGTTGCAACAATGATCTATATGGTCACAGTTCATGTCAATAACGTCACACCTATGCACTAACATGAGCGCAAAGAGAAGAAAGGTCCTTCAACTCGGGAGCCATTTCCCCACTGCAGGGAGCAATCAAGTGCCTCCTCCAAGTTCAAATTCTTGGTTTCTTTGCAGATTCAGAATCATTGTGGACGGAGGCCTTTGCTTTGCCAACACACCTGTAAATTAATTTGACTGCAGTCTAACTGGTTGGGGCAAATTTCACTTCCGAGTCCATTAGGTCATGCTCTCCGCCATCAGCTCTCTTCTGGGGAAAGTGGCCCTTCCTACCTGCCACAGTTGCCGCTCATCCACTCCATTGACAGCATAATCCAGGAAGCAGTTGCCAGAGTTCTGGGGCTGGGTAGGGAATATTTTTATTGTACTACTGTACTTGAATAGTCATGAGAACCAAATCCCTGCAAAGTATCCTGGGAGAACAGTCCAGATCAGATCTTGCTGGAGTTAAGGACAGTTTAGATTTTGCAAAGTGCCCCATAACAAGACCAAGAACCGGATCTCTCATCCTCCTTCTGAAGTTGCCAGAAATAGAAAAATGTTTCCTCTTTTTAGTTTACTGAATTCATTTATTCTGACTTTTAAAAGCTGTGCCCTGCACCAGGCAATAAAACACAGCTATCCATCATTTTGTTACTGTCCTGTCTTAGATCAGGTAAGCATGCTGGACACTGAAGGATCTTTGCGCTGAAAGGTCAGCATTATCAATGCAGGGTACCAAGAAAGGGGAAGGGGGTCAGAAGAGGATAAAAATACAAGTGCACTTGGCTTTTGTTGAAGTCTCTTGTTAATTCAGAGCTCTTGCCTGTAACAGTTGTGAGGCCAACAGCTGCCTACAACTGCATCTCCTGGCAAGTGACAGCTGGGTTACATTTTCCTGAGATGTGGATAAAATCAATTCTCTCTGACATTCCCAAACACTCACAAGTCACTGCAAAAAATACTCTGACCTGCTAATTGAATGCAAGGATTTGGGTCACGCATTCACTCCCTAAGGCAGCAGCAGGTAGGCAGCACTTCAGAGACACAAAGCTGCTCTTCCCTTTCCTCTTGAGTTGTGCTTTTTCCTCGCAAAGCTGAATGGCACAGAGCCCACCATGCCACACCCAAACGTGATGCCATTGAACAACCCAGGATCCAAGCCTGCAGAGCGCACCAGGCAGGCACTTCCTCCAACTGCTGAGCCAGAATTCAAGAGCCAAATACTTTTACATCTTGCTTCTTTTCTGGCATTTTAGACAAAGGTGACTTTTTACAAAATTTGGCACTTTTAAAATAAACAAACAAAACCTGTGAAAGGCACCAGATTACACAATGTGTTTTCCTCGGGGCAGGCACTCCAGACCCTCCAAGGTTTTACTTCCATCCATTCAAATGGCAGAGATGCACAGAATTTCAGGCCAGGAGGAACCACTGTGATCATCTCATCTGACCTCCTGCATAGCACAGACCACAGAATGTTAACCAGCAGTCCCTGCAGTACGTAACCTGTGAGCAGGGCTCTACTAAGCTAATAACTTAGGGCTGAACTAGAGCTCATTGTTTAGAATGGCATCCAAATTCAATGTCAAGTTTCCAAGTAATGACCCATTTCCCACCTCCCTTGGTAAGCTGTTCCAGACATGCTAAACATGAATTTTGAATTTTTCCAAACATCAGATTCCAGACCCTGCATCTTGTTACAAGTTGGCTTCTTCCTATGCAGGTCTAACCTTAATCAAGTCACCTCTTCACCCTCTTTTTGATAGGCTACGTAGCTTGTGTTCTGTTGTAATAAGTAGGCCTACAAAATTACTTTTTACAGTTGAGCTCACGCTTAGAGTAAGTGAAAGTTCATCAAATGTCACAACAACCTATAACAACAAATGCTGATGGGAAAAGGTGCAAAAAAGACAGACTGAATTAGCCCAAACAGAAGGGCCTACTGATCTAACTCAAGAGCTGTGCTAAGATCACGCTTTGTAAACAAGAAAAGCGTGGAACCAGAAATCAGTGAACCAAAGTTGGTATGTTGGAAACTAGGCCTAACTGGTGGGCAAAATAATGAGAGGATAGGCTATTCCACCCATCACTGCCCTTTGAGGGTCCTCAAAAGAGAGACTTGGCAGGGAGAGGGGGAAAGCTGTCCCTGCAACACTGGCTAGAAGCTAAAAAAGGGGACAGAACAAGATTCGTTATCATGATTGCCACCTTCTCCTGGGACCCTGGACCTTCTTCATGTTAATCCTGAAAGATGCCCTGACCAGACCAGGCCAGAGAGAAGGGATCCAGGTGACATTGCCACCTCCACTGGCTCTGGCTAAATCCCAAATATCACCCCCTGCTCCCCAAGTGTGTCCTTTTCCTTCGCCACATTAATTCTTCTCTTCCCTATCTTTCTAACTTTGAATGTCTTTCTAATGTCTAATAAGAATCTGGCTTAGCCAGTCAAGACTGTATACTTTGCAGCCCTGCTGTGAGCCTGTGACCAGAAAGAGCAGCTAAATGCAATGTCTAAACAGCCCGATGCTGGTACGAGTTTGCCAGGTCTCGGCATTGCTGATCAGACCATGTGCTGAGCCTGGGTTTCTCCAGCAGCGAGGTTGCAAGTGAAAGTTAACACCAGAGACAGCAGCTGCATTTTCTATCTTTGCTGTTCTTTCCTCTCCCCTTTTGTGTGTGTTTGTCTTTGTTTTGTCTTCATGCTAATCCCCAGAGCCAAATGCAATTGCCCCGATTCCTGACCCACTGAAGAAGCAGCATCTGCTTCCGTAGGCGCCTCCTCTCCACCACATGGAATTTCTTGTAGTGGCAGGGCAGGCTTTGGTCCTTGGTGCAAAGGAGGGGAATAGAAATAGGGAGCCAGTCTGTTCTAGCCTGTGAGATAACAAGAGAGGCTGCTTTCCACAGGCAAGCCATCAATTCAGCCAGAGCTCACTGTCAGTATCACACCCCGAGCTGCTACTAATGGCAGTCTGAGAAACCATCCCTGGAGTCACCGCTCCCATGGGGCAGTCTGCATTGTTGCTTGAAAGACAAATCAGCAAAGGAAGCACCTCTTCAGGGGTGGCTTTTATTTAGGGTTATCCTAAATTTCACAAAACAAAGAGATCAGCTCCCCATCCCTACTCCCATGACGCACACACTGCCCAGTCATCTTAGTCCTGTACTATAATGCCACTTCCCGCACAAGACCCCGGTGCACACAATTTCAACTGCACCTTGAGATCTGAACCCACATCTCCAGAGGTGACAAGTGAGCAGTCCATGCACTGTTGCGCATGTGCACACTCACTCATGCATGCTCACATTTGTCACTCACCAGATCATACCATCATTAACTAACTCCCTAGTCACTATTGATCTCACACCCTGATCAGAAATCAAAGTATTTCAGGAAGTGCCATCACACTGCACATGCAATGCATGCTGCAAGAATCAAATCCGAATCAAGTCATAACTGCAAAGAAATCAACGCCAATCCATGCCTGTTTTCACAGCGTCCAACAAATGAGTTTTTAGCTCTTTACAGACCTTCGGGGGAGGAGGGAAATCTTTTCAGAAAGGATTGATGACCTCATTGTATGGCAGAGAAATCCCCCTACCAGCGCAGGGCAAGTTCAGCACATTTCCCAGTTGCAGAGCAATTGTTTAAACATGGCCAGAGCGATTACTCAGCAGGACAGGATTCATTCCAGTGCACTGCAGCAACTGTGTCTGCACCAGCAGCTCCTACTCCCTAAAGGACGGTGGGGAAGGGGACAGGAAGAGACAGCACCCTTTACATGCCACTTACAAGGGGGCGTTCCCTGCAAATCTGCATAACGAAAGTGTAAGCACTGTCTATATCCACCTCCATTGAAAAATCTTTTCTTGTCAAGAGGAAGGATAGTCTTGTGGTCAAAGCACTCAACTAGGACCTTGGGCAAATCACTCTGGCCCCAATCCCTCAAATCAAGGTTGCCCGGACAAGCTTAATTCAGCCCCCTTGTGAGTATGCATTAAGATACAGTCATTAATTACACGAAGACATGCAGTGTTTCCACAGGACCTCTGCCTTATTCAGTGCACAGGATGGATGTCCTCTTGGGAGGAACAGGGTGGTGTAGTGAATAAAGCTGTTGTTTGTAGGACCCCTGCCTCATTTGCTGCAGAACCTAGAAAGTGAGAGGCAGGTAAGTACAGGAAGAGAATGGATTGTTATGGCAATTAACTGTCACCCGGGGAAGCTGGGTTCTATCCCTGCCTCTGCCACAAATTTCCTATAGTATGCTGGGCAAGTCACTTAGACCAAAATTTTCAATGATGGTCACTACTTGATCTAACCTGTTGCTCATTTTCTGAGCACTAAACTCAAGCCTGATTTTCAGAAGTGCTGAGTGTGGACAAATGGAATTCAAGTCAATGGGGCAGACCCTCAGCTCATGTAAATGGTCCTGGCTCTATGGAGCTCAGCTAATGCAGGCTGTCCTACCCCCATGAAGCTAAGATATTCACAGCAACGGAGGGTCTGCCCCAATAGAAGTTGCAAGTGCTCAGCACTTCCAAAAACTCAGGCCTTAGCTAGCCACATTGGGCACCCAGTCCAAACACAGTGGAGGCTTCTGCAAATTTTGTCCCACATCTCTTTGTACTTCAGTTCCCCATTTGTAACCTGGAGAAAATACTCTGCTATGTTGTGAAGATAAATTTGGTTCTGTTTGTGAGGCTCCGATACTACAGCACTACAGAAAAGGCCATGAGGAAATTAATAATTTTGAATTTAGAGCAGTTTGGACAATGTGGAGTGAGGAAGGCCTGGAGCATCACATTGAATAACGAGGATAAAAAGAAACATTGAACAGCCGCCTCATTCCCTGAGCACCGTCCATCTTTGCACTGAACGAGCCAGGGTCCTATGGGGAAAAACAGCATGTGAGCATGTAATTAGAGACTCATAATGCATATGCACCAGGGGCGAATTAAGGTGGCACAGGTTCTTCCTAACTTCCGAGTGCTGGACTTTGTAACTTCAAGAACTGTTCTCTTAACATACAGTGGGGTTTTAAAACAGGATTTTATTCGCACCCAAGTGCTGGAAGGTGGTACAGATTCGAGCTCTACTGGCCAACCTGAGCTGGATTCAAACCAGTGGCCAAGAAGGGAAATAAAGGCAAAGGGTTGATAATGCAAGACTGAGCCTAGCTCACCTCTCTCTCCTGAGGCCTGGACAGATATGGGAGGGTGGGGAGTCTCCTGCCAAGCCTGTTCTAGTCACATCCCCACACAAACACTTCCCTTCTGCTGATGGCCAGCACTTACTGCTGGGTTGTTATAAACTCTGAAATCCCCCAATCGCTCCCAAATGCCTCTGCCTGGTTGGGGTGGGAGAAGGGGAACCTTAAATAGTGAAGGCAGGGGAACAGCCCCCTAACCTGTGGCACAGCACCCCACCATTCCAAACCATCCCCACAGGGAAACATTCCTCGTTTTCACATATGCCGATATCCGAAAGACAGCTGGTTAATAACAGGGGTGAATCTGAGGACAAACCTAGCTGTGTTGGGCACTGATCTGCAGTCGCTGTCTCTCTCATGTATATATAATCAGAGCAGCTCTCATAACTAGAGCTGGTTACAGGGGGAGGTGCTGCTAGCATTTCCTCCTGGGTTACCATCTGTTCCGCTCTGGAGAGGCCTCGGAGGCAGGTTTTAATGGGAAGGAGAGGGCACCTGGCACTTTTAAAGTCTGCTTGCAAGATTCCTCTGGCTTCATTTGGTGATTCCCTGTGTGTTTGTTTAGTGCATTTTGTAGGAAATTTGTGTGGGAGCAGCAGATCAGGTATGCTTGCAAGCCCAGCATTATGCATCTCGCACACCTCCTGACAGGAATATCACTGGGATCGATTGTCCTTTCTATTTGCTCACTCAGGGACTTTTCTCTCTCTCCTGCAGGAATTCAGTGGTGACCTGAGCATTACCGGGGAATACAGCACAAGGGCATATGGAAGACATGGCGATGCATAACTCAGCTGCATTCTCATGACCAAGACGACAGAACTTGTCTCTCCGAAGCCAGCAATGGTCCTGCACCATGCTACATATTCAGAGTCACTGAGGTGATAAATACTAAAACCTGGTGACCTTGCTGCTTGGTTTCTATGCCCCTCCTCCCCACACACAGAACCACACATCATCCACAGAATTTACCAAAGGCCAGGAGAGGTCAGCAAGGATCAAAGCCATGGCAGTATTACTTTTAAAGGGGCTAAATAACATCAGGCCCATGTCATCTGCCGCTCTGTAAGCAGAGGAAGAGACGATTACTCAGTAATCGGGTATTTTATAACTGCCAAGCGTTTGTTGCAGACACATTGCCAGCCCACTTAGTGTTCAGTGCACCCCTATGGTGCTGTCCTCACATGGAGCTGGAAAGACTTCTACTGACTTCAGTGGGCTTCAAATCAGGTCCCTAGGAAGCACATATGAGACAAGGCGCAAGCTTAACATGACATGTCATTGCAGGAGAAGTGCAGTGAGTCAATGACCCTGTCTAGTCAGTGCAAGACCCCGCTTGGGGGAACGCAGAGAGGAAGGGACGGCCATCAGAAGCAGAGAGAGGAGAAGGGTGAGGGCCAGAGGGGCACAGGGAGAAAGGCAGAGCTCAGTTGCTCTCTGATCAACTCTGCTGTTCGGCATCAAAGCACGGAACCAGAATGCTGAGCACTTTAGGGTCCCATGAACCTATAAAAAATGCTGCCCCAACTGTATGTCTGCGATTTCTAAAACAAGGTCACCTTGCGCCCTGCCTGCCACCTTCTCCCCCTTAGCCAGGAAGGGTCTAGTGGGGGATGCTCACTGGAGTACTGCCACCCCTGCGGGGCACTGAGCTCCAGCATAGATAGATCACAGGACACTGCACACACAGGAAGCTGGACCCTGGGGGATGCCCAGTTGCAATACATCTCACAGCAGATTCCCTGTCAGTCAGACCCGGCTCCCATCTCACACTTATCACAACCTAAACCAAACTCCTGTTTTCCCCACACAGGCCCTCTGCACTGCTTTCCTTCTGCTCCACCCTGGAGAACGCCTCCAGTCAGCATCCAGCTCCACAGTTGCAGGGGGACTGTTCTCTGCTCCCACACGCACAATGGAGCCACATCCTGCCTCCAATGCCTTCCCACCACTCTCAAATTCAACCTCTCCTCTCCATCCCAGTGCCAAATCGTTCATCTCTGCCCTGCTGCTCTCCCGCCTTCACCAGTGCAGCCTGTTCCTCTTGCATCTTCGCGCCAGTGACCTTGTCCCTCACAGCCCTGTACAAAACCCTGTTGCCAAGCCAGCTTCCTTCCTCATCACTGGCTCCCCTTTCCGCCGCCTATCAACTCTGGACAAAGCCTCACCTTCAAGCCCCTGCATAGCGCAGCCCCTGCCCACACGTCTGGCCTGGTCTCTCTCCCTGGTAGGGTGACCAGACAGCAAGTATGAAAAATCAGGACAGAGTGTGGGGGGTAATATGTGCCCATATAAGAAAAATTCCCGAATAGCAGGACTGTCCCTATAAAATCGGGACATCTGGTCACCCTACTCCCTGGCCTCCTAAGAACACCAGATTCCAGACCCCACTGGCCTCCGTGCTATCCCTTTGCTTTGGGTGGCTTCTATGCACTAGTCATCACGCCCTAACTCATTCTAATTGCTCCTAAAACCTGCATTTGCAGCATCGCCTACTGTGGAAAAGGGGCCAGGCTTACATCAAAACCAAATAGCACTGGAGTTATCAAGCCTTGTGCCCTTAATCCCCTGACCACCTGGTTTTCCTCCTGAGATCCATGCCCCTCCCCTGCCTTTTTCACTGTAAACTCTTTGTGGCAGGGACAGTGTCTGCAGAAGCAGCTAGCACACATGTATCACAGCAAGCCAGAAAAGGAAAGGGTCAGCTGACCATCCCCTAAGGACCATGGCAGCCGCGCTGCCAACAATACTACAGCCATCATGACCGCAAGAGTTAAAGTTACAAAATGGTTTCCTTTCTAGCCGACCCTCATTTCCCCCAGTTTTCACAGGCTCACAGCCCACCGTGGAGCCATCCCTGTTCTACGCTGGGACCTTGCTCAGAGATGAGGGTTTTCCCAGTGTGAGCAGAATGGTGTCTGGCGTTTTTTGTTACAGAGGCGTGGAACTAATTCCCCTCTGCAGATGCTTTTAAGACAGGGCCACAGCACAAAAAGGCTGGGCCAAGTCATAGCCCGAGCTTGGCCTGGTCAGACTTTCATTTAACAAGCATGTGCTACTACACATTGACACTGCACAAGAGAGAGTCCCCTTCAATCTACAGGGGCACACCTGGGCCTGACCCAGCTCCTGGCGAAGGTAACGGGCTCCTTTCCATTGACTCCCCGGGGGCTGGATCAGGCCCTGAGACACGCTGCAAAGCCAGCAGAGCGCACGCTGGTCAGCCTGAGGCAATCCCAACTCCAACAGCAAAGCTCTTAAATCAGCAACAGATTTTCTGTTTGCCCTTCAACTAAATCTAGGAAATTAAACACAAAACAGGCTGCGTCAGTGCAGCTTTAAGCTGCACTGTTAATCGGGAGCAGTGCTTAGGGCGCCCACAGTGCTTAATCTATAATGAAAGAGGTGCCAGGGCTCAAGCAACTAGGCCCCAGGGCTCAGCCCAGGCACATTAAGCACTGGGCATCCACCTGAGACTCTGCAGCCCTGGTTTCAATTACCCGCTCTGCCACTTGACCACTCTGTGCTTCAGTTCCCCAGCTGTACAATGGGGTAACAGCATGGCTATGCCGCATAAGGTGCTGTGAGAAAGGCTCAGTCACATGATAATGGAGGCCTCTGACAGGGGGTCGAGTACCTTGAGAGGCTGGCCCAGGGGGTTTCCTGGGTTGTTTTATTTCTGTTTAGCATCTAAGCCACATCCCACCCTGGCACCATACGACAAAGATGCTAAATGGGTGGGTTGGCTTATAACACTGGGGCTGCAGGCAGATAAAGATGAAAGTTTTTTTTACTGATCCAGGTTGGGAAAGGGCAGGGAGAAAAGGGCCAAACCAAGCAACCAACACACATCCCAGGATTTGGCAATATTAGCACATGGACTGCCCCAGTCCCAGGAAATGCCTGCTGACACCCTGTTCTCATTATACAATTCCCCATTGACTTAATAGTCTAACCTGTTACAGTCATTAGAGGCCCTTGATAGCAATATCTGGTTCCCAGGTGTGTTTATGGGCTATAATCACCCAACCCATAAAATAAACCCTGAGGGAAGACAAGAAAAAGAAAGCATCCAAAAAGCATGAAAAAAAACCAGAAAGCCCCTCAGAATACTTGATCAGCCTGTCACAGGGCCATCTGTCTATCTAGGTTCTCATGTGGCCCTCATGACCACACTACCTGAGAGCCTCACCATCATGAATGGATTTTATCCTCACAACACCCCGGTCATTCAGGTAGAGAAAAATCAGCCCCATTTCATAGCTGAGGAACTGACTCACAGAGAAATTCAGTGACTTGCCCAAGGTTCACACAGGGAGTCTGCAGCTGAGCTAGGAATTGAGCCAATGCCCAATCCATCAGGCCATTCTTCCTTCTGCGAGCACCTAAGATAGATCCATTGATCAATCAGAAATGCAGAGCTCAGTTTCCCCCAGCAGTGTCATTGCAGCTGGGTTACACACATGGGCTAGCTCCTAGTTCTGGTTTCTGTGTTAAGTTTGCAGCTCAATATATTTTTGTTTTGTCACGGCCCTGCGTGCTATGAAACACAGAACAGGGCTGAAAACACCCTGCTGCTGGAACATTGGAATTTCCTGACTTTGGCCTAAGACAGCTGCCTCCATGCTGCTTCATCCAAGCACACGGATGGGGAGTGGACAGAAACAGCAGGGAATGGGCAGCATCTCTGTTCCATCCCCAGCACAGCTGCATCATTGCACCAGGAAAAGTACCTGCACTTGGCGCAGCCAACTTGTCACCCCAGAGCAGGGGGAAAACTAGGAAGCAAAATATGACTGAGGTGCTCCAAGGGCCAATTCCAAATGAGAACGAGACTCCAGAGAGGAGAGGAAGGATGGTCCAGGGGTTAGAACAAGGGTAGGCAACCTACGGCACATGTGCCGAAGGCGGCACGCGAGCTGATTTTCAGTGGCACTCACACTGCCCAGGTCCTGGATACCGGTCCAGGGGACTCTGCATTTTAATTTAATTTTAAATGAAGCTTCTTAAACATTTTAAAAAACTTATTTACTTTACATACAACAATAGTTTAGTTATATATTATAGACTTATAGAAAGAGACCTTCTGAAAACATTAAAATGTATTACTGGCACGCGAAACCTTAAATTAAAGTGAATAAATGAAGACTCGGCACACCACTTCTGAAAGGTTGCAGACCCCTGGGTTAGAAGCGGGCTTGGGACTCATTTTCTCTGTGGGCACGTCTTCACTACCCGCCGGATCGGCGGGTAGCAATCGATCTATTGGGGATCGACTTAGCGCGTCTAGTGAAGACGCGATAAAATCGATCCCCGATGGCTCTGCCGTCAACTCCGGAAATCCACCGCGGCAAGAGGCGGAAGCGGAGTCGACGGCAGCGGTTGACTTGCCGCTGTCCTCACAGCCAGGTAAGTCGACCTAAAATACGCAACTTCAGCTACGCTATTCACATAGCTGAAGTTGCGTATCTTAGGTCGACCCCCCCACCCCCGTAGCGTAGACCTAGCCTCAGTTTCAGCTCCCCATCCGTAAAATGGGATAATAGTACCTCGCTTGAGGTGTCATGAAGGGATGTTCCCCTCCCCCACAACAGTACTGTGGACATAAATACTTTAAAGATTGTTTGATTTTTAAAGTAAACTAATAAAATCTAAAAACAAAACAAAAAACCCTAAGCAGTGTTTTTCCCTTAACAGGGAGAAGAGCCAGAGACTCCTAGGGCTTTTCTAGATGGCTAGTTAATGCAGTGAGCTGGAGTTTAAATCTATAGCGCACTAACTGTGTGGATTCTACTAGCATGCACCAAAAGTTCACTAGTGCACTTTAACTCTGCCACGGTTAGCAACAGTGCGGGTGCCAAGCCTGGATAAGAGAGGAGGGTTTTGCAATTGGGTTTGCGACCCACTTGGGTAAAACCTTACCGCACCGGAAATCGTTAAGTTAAACCAAAACCGGAGGACGGTAGGTGCAGCTGGAACTCAAAACCCAAGTACGACAGAACTCAGTGGCAGTTGAAAGGAAGCTGAGAGCTTGAGACATTGAATCCTGACAACCAAATCTGTAACAAGAGCAGGGGCATGGAATGTACATACTTTGTACAGTACGGGAAAGCTGGCACAGGCTACTTGAGACGTGAAAAAAATAGCATCCAAATGTACTTGGCCTCAGTGAGACAAGATGGCAAGGAATGGCAAGTTGCTGTCAGACAGTGCTACAATCTTCTATGAGGAAGGCCAAAGAAGAACTGGTAGAGGACAGTGAGAGAGGATACTGAATGTGGTGGCATCACGTGGGCAGAAATACCACAACTAGCGAGTGACCATAATCAGGGGAGAACTGGACTGCCTGGTGTGTCAGCGGCACAGGAGGGACAAAGGTCTAAGGTAAGTGCACTTTGATCTACCTCACTCTGAAACACGAGTAAGTCACTTAGTGTGCAGTTGCAGGGCCCACAGAGCCAGTTACTGCACAGCTAGCACATGGCAGATTTACGCCCCAGCTTACCATGCGCAAACTCTGTGTTCAGACAAGCCACCAAAAGTCCCCTAGGGACTTGGCTATTGCTATAGATTATACATAGAAGATTCTCAAATACTATGGTGATGGGCAACAACAGAAAACCTTTAGGGCTCGTTTACACAGGAAAACTTACCAGTATTACTATCAGTATAATTATACTGCTATAGCTTTCCATATGGATTCTCTTATGTGGAATAGCAGATTTTCAGTTTTGCTTATGTTGCATAATAATGCTAGTAAATTTCCTCATGTAGACAAGACCTCAGACAGATGAAAGAGAGTATGTTAGCGCCTCAAAATCTAGGGCAATGGGGGCCATATAAGTAGCTTAGCTAACAAGATCCAGTAAGAGAGGCTTTTATAAGCATGCTTTTCACAAAACACACCCTAGCCCACACTCACATGCTCTGTTTCACTTTGCAGTAAGGAGGACTCAGACTAGGTATCAAGAACTAAACTTACATGGGATTTTTTTTCCTTATAACTCCCATTTGCAAATAGCATTACTGTATACTTCTGCACCTGTAACCTTCAGGGTAAGCCCCCTTCAAAAACAAAACAAAGCTGTATTTTATAAAAGGGGGGGCTTAGTACCTGAAAGAGTTGTGAAACGCATAGCATCAAAAAACAGAACAAACATGTAAAAGAAAACAAGGGAATTCAAACTATATTTAAAATAATGTTATGACCCAAGTGGAGAAAAGGAAGGAATTACTCCAGATGATAATACCTAGCTCTTTTCCTCCATAGACCCTACAATACTTCACAATCTCCACAATCTGCATCCAAGTGTCACAATCGCCCTTTTACAGGGCACAGAGAGGGGAGTGACTAAAGTCCTCCAGCAGCTGTCGTACAATGCTTGACAATGACTGCTCTGGTCACAATTGTGAGCTCCACTGCCCAGCAGTCATGGAGACCAGAGGCCACCTTCCCTTGTTTAAAAACCTCATGAATTTTTGCAATGCCTTTCCTGGATTGCCCAGCTTGGCAAGCACACCCAGCTCCGGTCTGGAGCAGACAGGAGGTATTGGATCTCCTGGGCCTGTGGGGAGAAGAGGCTGTGCAGGCACAGCTACAGAACAGCCAAAGAATCATGGACCTCTATGAGCAGATTGCACAGGGGATGCGGGCAAAGGGGAACAACAGGGATTGGCAGCAGTGAACGTAAGAACGGCCATACTGGGTCAGACTGATTGACCATCTAGCCCAGTGTCCTGTGGCCAGTAACAGGCTCCCAAGGGAACGAACCGAACAGGCAATTTCAAGTGATCCATCCCATCATGCAGTCCCAGCTTCTGGCAAAGCAAAGGAAACACGCCAGGCATACCACAAGGCAACAGTCAGTCCGAGGCTGAGCCACAAACATGCCACTTTTTCAACAAGCTACATGCATGGCAGAGACCCCCACCACCAGCCTGCAGACCAGACCTGACACCTCCAGGGACCCTGAGACACACACCCCTGCTGTGAACAGCAAGGACAAGGAGGTGGAAGGTGGACATGTGACTGAGGGAGGGGGCAGCTATGCTGCAAGCCAGGACCTGTTTGAGTCTCCACTGCAGTTGAGCACGGATGAACCCGATGCAGGGGAAGGAGCCTCGAGAAAGTGCGTGAATACATTTCCCATTACTGATGGTGCCCAGCCCCAGCGGAGCAGGATACAGCTAATTACTTTTTATTAATTTACTCGTATTAGTAAGAAGTAGCAATACGACCTGTAGACGTGGGGCGGGACAGGGGGAGGAGAGGCTGTGCAGAGCAGTTTGTTTATGTACAGAGAGAAGTCCCTTGACTCCTCCTGAGAGATCCTGATGAAACCTTCATAGAGGTCCTCTGCAATCCTCTCCCAAAACTTTCTTGGGACGGCAGCCTAGTTTCTTACTTGGCAGTAGGACGCTTTCCCATGCCACTCCACAATAATTTCAGCAGACATCACTCTAGTAAACAGCCTAGCAGCCTACGGGCCCAGGCAGCTTCAGGATGCCAGCAGCAGCTGTGCTCTCTGTGCCTTGGGCCTGGTCTACACTGGGGGTGGGGGAATCGATATAAGTTACGCAACTTCAGTTACATGAATAACGTAGCTGAAGTTGACGTACTTAACATCGACTTCCCGTGGTGTCTTCACCGTGGTGAGTCGACTGCTGTGCTCCCCATTGATTCTGCCTGCGCCTCTCGCAGCGCTGCAATACAGGAGTTGATGGGAGAGCGCTCGGGGATCAATTTATCATGTCTAGACTAGACACGATAAATCGACTCCTGCTGGACTGATCACTGCCCGCCAATCCAGCAAGTAGTGTAGACATACCAGGGCTGGTTGAAAACAGTGCCAGTGCTCAGTGCCCTATACTTGTAGTTTCATGAAACTGAACAATTCCCTTCTCATTCCACCCCCACCTTAGCGGGCCATGCTCACCGTGGCTGGAGCTGCAAGTGGGGCTGTGCACAAGCCCCCTGAAGCAGAAGTGTCAATAAACATGTCTGGTTTAAAACTTTAGGGGCGCAAGGGAAGGAAGTTCTAAATCTGACCTTGTGTTTCCGTTGTGACTCTATGGGCAATAGTACCTGTGTGTGCTTTATCTGCAGCTGCTGACATTGCAGCACCCATGGAACACCTGAGTCAGATGAGGAGGAGAAAGAAGAGGACTTGGGATGACATGTTCAGTGAGATCTTGCAAGCCAGGGCTGCATCAGACCATGAGCTAAGGGCCTGGAGGATGAACAATGCAGACAGCCTGGAGAAGGAAGAAGCGGACAGGAGTCCCAGCAGGAAAAGGAGAGGGCATGGGCGGAGCCCCCATTTGGGGAGGCCAGCCCCCAGCTCCATCCCTTCTGCCTGCATGCCCCCTCCCTCCCCACAGCCAGAGCCCCGAGACACACACACATACACATCCGGCCAGAGGAGCCCAGGGGCCAGCTGGAGCCCTGAGCCCCCTCCCGCCACCAGAGCACTGAGCCCCCCCCCCCCCACACACACACACGCCCCGGTGCGGCCAGAGGAGCCCCGGGCCAGCCAACCTCCCCCAGCCCCCCCCCAGACGTGTCTCACCTTCCCAGACCCCAAGCCACCCCGTGGGGAAAGCACTGGTTTCTTCTCTTCTGGGAGAAGAACCCAAGCTTTTGATATGCCCCATGCATGTTCTGGGGCAGCTGAGGAGGTAATCTGTTACTCAGTAATCTGGGGAGATTACCGATGAACCCAGGAAGCTGAATAGCAAATACCGCCTCCTCAGCCACCCCAGATCCTGCATGGGGCATAATAATAAGCAAAAACTTCCTCCGCCAAACCTGCAACTCAGCCTTCCCTGATCTATTATACCGGCCATCCATGGGAGAGGGAGATGCATCAGGACATAATGGGGAAGTACCACAAGTAGCATAGATGCTGCAGATTCCAGTGGACCTACAGGTTCAACAATCACAGTCTCGCCTCCCTTTGCAGTCAGCGGAGAGCTCCACTGCATCATCTCCCTAAAGCCTCCATCAACATTTCACATGGCATCAAGGGTCACATCCCCACCCCTACCACGCTGTACCAGGGGACAGTAAGGACAACCCAGCTTCACATACATTAACCAGTGAGAGCCATCGTTCCTGTATGTGTAGCCGAAATGGACTGAAATGAACATGAATGTTCCTTCACCTTGTTTGGTTCTTTTCCTTTATTTCCAAAGTCTTTCTTGTATTTGTTCTTTAATTGTATATAGTGTCTATGCACTGGTCTTGGTACACAATAAAAATATATTTTTGAGAATGTAATTCATGTTTATTTCACAACCTATGATACCGCATGCCTAGTATTACTGAAAGTGCCCAGCTGTTTGGTATTGGACAGAACTCATGGGATCAGTGACAAACAATGCAATAATTATAAAAGTACAGCATGCACCACAACATTAACAGGTGCATTAGCAAACAGTATTATAATCCCAAATTTGCACCAAGCACCAGTAGCTGAATCTTTGCTTGGTGCTGTTGTGGCGGTCGATGTATGGCTTCATGAGCCAGAGGAGTAAGGGGGAGGCTGGGTCTTCCAGGTTCACTACTGGCATTTCAGCACTGCCAGTGATAAATCTGCCAGTCAGGAAAGAAAGTTCCTGCTTGTAGCTTTCCAAACAGATCTGTGTTCTTAAAGATACAAGCATCATACACCTTCCCAGACTAACCAACTTTGAAGTCGGTGAAGCGATCCACCAATACTTGCATAACCATAGAAAAGTAGCCCTTTCTGTTGGTGTACTCTGTGCCAAAGTGGACTGGTGCCAAAATAGATATATGTGTGCTATCGCCACACTGCAGTTCAGGAACCACATTGTGGCAAATTCATCCACTATGGTCCCGCACATTGCCGACAGTTACAGTCCTGCATAGCAGGAGTCGATTAATGGCCCTGCGCACTTGCATGACAACGGCCCCCAGAGTGGATTTTCCAACTCCAAACTGAATTCCTGCTAACTGGCAGCAATCTGGCGTTGCAAGCTTCCACAGTGTCATCACCCCTTGCTTCTCAATTGTCAGCGCAGCCCGGCTTGACAAAGCCCTGTCTGGGATGATTTAGTTGGTGTTGGTCCTGCTTTAAGCAGGGGGTTGGACTAGATGACCTCTTGAAGTCTCTTCCAACCCTAATTTTCTATAATTCAATGATTCATTCTGGTGTCCCTGCGCTGGAGGGCTGGGGCGAGCTCGAACCACACATCCAGGAATGTGACCTTCCGCACCCAAAAGTTCTGCAGCCACTGCTCGTCCTCCCAAACCTACATTGTGATGTGATCCCACCAGTCAGTGCTTAAATTGTCAGGCCCAGAAGGAGCTCTCCAAGTCTGCAGCTGCTCTATGAACACCATCATCCATCTTAAATTGGTTTTTGCTATATCCCACAGCAATCATCATTTCCCCTCTGCTGCAGCCCTTCTTGTGGCTCTGCAGATTCCAGATGAACATGACAATAGTGCAGAGCTGTGCAAGCTCCATGCTTCTGTCAGTGCATGTTTGTAGGATTTTTAAAAAAGGCGCAAAAATTGTGAGATAGGAATGGCATTATGGGATGGAGAAAGTTGCATGATGGGAATTGACCCCTCACTCCCAGTCATCGCTGCGTGACTCATTTTTGCCTCACCATGCAGTGCCAAAATTTCCCAAAAGACAGTGCGCCGGAAAATGACAAGTTGCACATTGGTATACCTACCCATGGTGCACTGCACTGTGCACTGACACAAGCATTCCTACTGAGTACACACAGCACCAATGCAAAGAGGCAAGTATGTACGCGTACAAGCTAAATACCAACAGTGGTGGCTTTATGTCGACATAGCTTACATCAACCAAAGTTTGCAGTGTAGACACGGCCTCGGGTACTACCACAATGCACATTACAGAAAACCCCAAAATACAGAGAACTTCAGATGGGGGGGGTGTTATTGGTCCCTTAATAAAACATGTTTCAAGGAGCAGCTTGATTTTTCTGAACATTTTCCTTGTTTAGGAAGCATTCGGAGCAGTCTTTATGATGTAGACCCACACACAGAAAGCCTGATTCTCTATTGTCCTACATATCGTGTCCTCATTTCACTAAGGGCAAAGCAAGCATAAAACCCTACCACTACTTTACTGGGAAGCATTTTACCGCCATTTTGTGCAGGAATAAGCGGCAGCACGCGGTACACAGCATAAGACAACAAGGTTCCTAATAATGAAGCATGCAATGTTCAGATGCTGAGGCACGACCTCTACCCAGCAACACAGTCCACATTCACTCAATTGCAAACTCAGCAATCATAAATTCATGTCCGTTTTCACATGCAATGCACCCAAATGCCAGCGCAGGGAGTATACTACAAGTCCATAAAAGACACATCACCTTTTTTAGGCTGTGGAAAACAAGACTCCAACACAACAAACAAAGCACATGGCTCCATTTTTCAGCTCTCTCCCAAGTTATCAGCACACACTTATTAGCCTGGAAAAATTAAGTTTGTAATGACGGTTACACACAGAACACAAACACAAATATTCCTTTTTTTAAAAAAAAGATACAATTCATCTACTATAATAAGCCTCCTCTACATTCCCACAACCCAGATGCATCTAGAGAAGGATGCACTAGCCAGAGTCATCAACCGATAATAACTCTTATAAGTGCCAACAATTCCTGATAAAACACTAAGTCCACCTCCGGTTTTAAAAAGTACTTAGATGGTGCAGTCTTTCTATAGCCTTTGACTCGAATTCCTGAAGCATGACTAGTATTACAATTAAGCACCCAGCAGACTAGAACCAAAACCTACAAGGCACCTTGGCTTCATTTTAATTGGTTACCTTTTGGATTGATTCAAGATAGCTATCAGGGACTTGGATATGGGTTTGGTTCAGGAATCACTGGGTGAAGTTCTCTGCCTGTGTTATGCAAGAGATGATCATAACAGCCCTGTTTGGCTTTAACATCTATTAATCCAGAGAGCCCTTACAAGTCCACTACATAGAAGTTTTAAGACAAACCTTGCAAGCCACATCTCTCTTTCAAAAAGGAATTGTTTCTCACCAGCTGTGAATTGCGCCGAGACAGTTTGTATTCATTTAACAGCTAAAACTAACAAAACACCTTTAACACCTGATCCACTTCCTGCCCTAAAATGAAATTCAGAGGATAAAATCATAAGCAATCTCAGCTGCTGTCGACTACACCTAACAGTCAAGACCACATCTCTTTCTTGGTGTCGCATAGGTAACAGGCTGCTCATTAAGAAGGGTGAGGATCTGTGCACTGTAATAGCACCATAAAGCAGCGCACACTTGTGATTAGGAAGGCCCGAAGATTAAAGGGTATTGCTGACACCAGTACAGGGCTCTTCATTCTCTGTAAGAGAATGCCCCCAAGCCTTTTCCAACAGTTCTTTCAGTAGGGTTTTATGCAATATGCCCAATTTAGTAACATTACACTAGTATTACAGTCGTTCCCCATGATAACTGGGTGTCAGCATAATGATTAGGTGGGTATTAGCAGAGCCTGCCAGCTCCCAGTCAGGGCACGCACACAATGACAATTCCACAAAGCACTCAGAGGAATGTGGGGATCTTTCCGCTCTCTCTGGTTCCACAGGGTGACATTTGTCAATGAACACTTCAAGCAAAACAGAATGGGACACCCGGATACTCTGCATTCACGGGGAGGCTGGAAATCCCAGCATTAACAGGAAGACTTCCTGCACCACTCCCTTCCACGCAAACAGGCAGAAGAGAATCCGAACCCGCCTTAGCATTCCCAGGCAACAGGCAGGGAAGCAATTTTGCTCACCCCTATTCTACCAAGTTGAGCTGCAAAACACACACAGAGAGACACACACAGCAATAAATGGCTGGTGGGATTCCCACTGTCCATGCAATGTTAATAGGTTAGCGCTTTCTCTCCTTCCATGCTCTTAAAGTGACAGAACCCTTCCCTTCTAGTGCTGGGGTGCAGAGTGGGAAATGGGGTGATGTGAGATGGGCTGTTGGTGTCCCGTACATGCACAGGCCACTATAGGTGCTGTAAGGGATGGGGGGGGTGAAATGGGGAGGGCGAGGCTGGAAGAGCAAAGGAACGTGGAGGGGGTGGGGTAACTGCAGTCCTTTACATGCCCAAGTCACTGTAGGTGTTGTAGGGGATGGTATGGAGGCGGAGGGGATGACTTTACACAACCAAGTTGCTGTAGATGTTACAGGTTGGGGGATGCATGGGGAGTATCAGGCAGATGTGGGGTGCAGAGTAGGATGTGGGGTGCAGAGGGATGCCAGGGTCCCTTACATGCCCAGATTGCTGTGTTATAGAACTCCATATAGTTACAGGGTGGGAGTGCAGGGCAGGGGTAGGAGTACCAGGGAGCAGGGTGGGTGCAGGGGGATATAGGGGCACAGGGGGGGTCCCATACATGCCCAGGTCACTGTAGGTGTTGTAGAACTCCATGCGGTTGTGTGGGGGGGTGCAGGGTGGGGGTAGGGGTACCGGGTTGCAGGGTGGGATGTCAGAGTGCAGAAGAGGATATGGGGGTACCGGGGGTCCCTTACATGCTCAGGTCACTGTACGTGTTGTAGAACTCCATGTGGTTACANCATGCCCAGGTCGCTGTAGGTGTTGTAGAACTCCATGTGGTTACAGGGGGGTACAGGACGGGATGTGGGGGTGCAGGAGAGGATATGGGGATACCGGGGGTCCCTTACATGCCCAGGTCGCTGTAGGTGTTGTAGAACTCCATGTGGTTGCAGGCCTGCACCCAGCCCACCACCCAGGTGTGGCGGCGCGGGATGGGAGGCATGATGCCCCGGGCGGCGGCGCGGAAGTAGGGCGTGCGGTAGCGCAGCACGACAGGCGAGCTCTCCTCGATGGCGGTGGCGCCCGGCTCGATGGTGGCGGACACGTCGCTCAGGACGATGTTGTCGCGCCGCACGCGCGCCTTGCACGCGACGCTCTGCAGGCAGCCCATGGCCTTAGGCGGGCCCCGGCCCGGCTCCCCGCGGCCACTGCTCCGGGCGGGGCGGGGGCGCAGCGCTGCCGCCGGCCGCCCCCGCCCGGCCGCGCATCGCAGTCTGGCCCGGCCGCTCACCTGCGCCGCCGCCGCCGGGGATGCTCGGCGGAGCGGGCGCGGTTCGCGGCGCCGCGCGAGTCCCTCGCCGGCTGCCGTCCACCCCCCCGCCGCACGCGGCGCCGGCGCGGGGGGATATGGAGGGGCTCAGGTGGGCGACAGGGGCTTGTATGGGGATACGGTGGGGCTTGGGGGCAGAGATATAGAGAGGGTCATGTGGGGGGCAGTGGCAGGACGGGCTCACATGGGGTAGGGGTACAGAGGGGCTTGGGGGGGCAGAGGGATGGAGTTGCTCAGGTGAAGAGGCAGGGGCACACATGGGGCAGGGGTGTAGAGGGGTTTAAATTGGGCATAGAGGTATAGAGGGGCTCAGGGGAGTAGGAGGTGTAGAGGGGCTCATATGGGCAGCCAGCAGGGCTATAGAAGGGCTCATGTGGGGACCAGGGCTCACAGCGCGGTCTGGGGTTTAGGCCTGGTCTATACTACCCGCCTGAATCGGCGGGTAGAAATCGACCTCTCGGGGATCGATTTATCGCGTCCCGTTGGGACGCGACAATCGATCCCCGAATCGGCGCTCTAACTCCACCAGCGGAGGTGGTAGTAAGCGCCGCCGACAAAAAGCGGCAGAAGTCGATTTTGCCGCCGTCCTCACAACGGGGTAAGTCGGCTGTAATACGTCGAATTCAGCTATGCTATTCACGTAGCTGAATTTGCGTATCTTAAATCGACTCCCCGCTGTAGTGTAGATGTACCCTTAGAGGCGTTCACGTGGAAGTCCCAGGCAGCGACAGAAGTAGAGGGGGCCATGCAGGCAGGCAGGGACTTGAGTCGCAGTGGGGCCATGGCGGGGGTGAGGCAGAGTCTACGGGGTGCAGGGGTACACGCGACAGAGTGGGGCTTTGGCCAAGGGATAGCTTAGGTCACATGCCCAGTGTTCACAAAGGAGGCTGGGCCAGTCTGTATTGCATGGCTCCTGTGTGGTGCCTCACGTGGCAGGGGAAGTGGTTCATATGTGGTGTGTCAGGTGGAGGTGGGGCAAGGGGTGTCACAGGGCACATGTGCAGTGCCTCACATTGAGGGTGCGGATGGGTTGGTTATGCCAGGGGGTATCTGTGACCAAATGCATCCCTGTATTCACACCCTACCTACTAATGTAACAATCTTTGTGCAAACTATGCCGTGTAAAGTATCATTTGAAAACTGGACCATAATATCATGATGAAACATGTGCAGTAACAGTAAAGCTATGAACATTATCTGAAATCATAGCTAAATTGGGGGCAGGAATAGCTCAGTGGTTTGAGCATTAGCCTGCTAAACCCAACATTGGGCATTCAATTCTTGAGGGGGCCATTGAGGGAGCTGGGGCAAAAATCTGTCTGGGGATTAGTCCTGCTTTGAGCAAGGGGTTGGACTAGATGACCTCCTGAGGTCCCTTCCAACCCTGATATTCTATGATTACCAGACAAGTCTGGGGAGGACATAAACTAGTTTCTCAAAAAGAAGTGAGCTGCAGCCCACAAAAGCTTATGCTGAAATAAATTTGTTAGTCTCTGAGGTGCCACAAGTACTCCTGTTCTTTTTAAAGGCCAATATGAGGCTGTTAGCAGGTGTCATTAAAGCTTATGGGCCATCACCTGTCAAGTGGCCATTCTTTGGCAACTATGGCCAATGGGAGCTTCGGGGGAGGTACCTGGAGGCTTGGCAAGGGCAGCGCATGCAGAGCCCTCCACCCCCACCTACCCCCAGGGGCCACAGCGCTTCCTGGAGTGGCGTGGGGCTGGGGACAGGGCAGGCATACAAGCAGCCTGCCCTGGTCCCGGTGTGCGCCGCTGCCACCCCAGAGCCGCTTTAGGTAAGCGGCACTGGGCTGGAGCCTGAACCCCACCTGCACCCTGCCCCCCAACTCCATGCCCTAAGCTCCCTGCCTGCATCTTGCACCCCTCCTGCACCCCAACTCCCTGCCCTGAGCCCCCTTGTGCACCCCTCCTGGACCCCAACTCCCTGCCCCAAGCCTCCTTGTACACCCTGCACCCCTGTGCACCCCAACCCCCTGCCCTGAGGCCCCCCCACAGTCTGCACCCCTTCCTGCACCCCAACACCTTCCCTGAGTCCCCTCCTGCACTCCGCACCCCTCCTGCACCACAACCCCCTTCCCTGAGCCTCCTCATACACCCTGCACCCCTCCTCTGTCCCAATCCCTTGCCCTGAGCCCCTTCCTGCCCACTGCACTTCCTCCCACACTCTGCACTCCCTCCCACACCTGAACCCCCTGCCCCGGCCCTGCATACAATTTCCCCACCCAGATGTGGCCCTCGGCCCAAAAAGTTTGCCCACACCTGATCTAATTGATGGAGTTAAAGGGATCACTGAATGCTGCCTGTAGAGTCCCAGGGGCGGGGAGGGGGCGCAAACTAGTGGGCGGGTCTTGCTCCCTTCGCTGGCAACTGGGGAAGTGGCCTGAGCCCTGAGAAGGGGATAAGACTGTACTGAAAGTGCAAGAAAGGGGCTGGCATTTAAACAGGCCCAGAGAGGGGTCTGAAGAGCCTGGAGAGGACCAGACGTGTGTTGGACTTTGTTACCCCAGAAGGGGACTGACCTGGGTGGAGAGCTGGGACAGTGAGAACTGGTGAAGACAGGGTCTCCTGCGAGAAAGCCCTGGGTGCAGTGCTCTGTAACAGCGCAGGGATGAACTCGAAGTTAGCCCAAAGGGGCTGAGAACTGAGCCCAGAGACAGGGTTAAAGACACTAACAAGGGCGCAGTGATAAGCCTTGGTGGTTCATCCATTGTTGATTGTGTGGCTTGGCCAGAGGGCTGAGCCACTGAGGACTTTGCTGAGTAAGGGCACCAACGTTCGGGGGTCCCAGAACCGAAAAAGCAGTGCAGGATCACACCCAGCCAACAGGTGGTGCTCACAAGAGATGAGTGTCCCCCCCATGTCACTTATTCGTTATCCACACCACTGTTCTTATCCATTGATGTTCTTGTACCATATTCATCATTGTAATGTCTGAGCACCTTCCAGTAATGCATAAAACAGCTTGACAAACGTGTTGCGTATGTTCTCGCAGCCTCTCTCCAAGGAGAAAAGTTTGTGCAGGAGATAGTTCTGTTTTTGAAATTTTTATAATATGTATATACACACAAATGCACACTGCTATATATTCATGTTGGAGAAGTCAGGTCAAAGAAACGTGCCTTGCAGAAGGTGGTGAGGTTTGTGATGGTCCTTCATTCTTGGGGGAGTTCATTACACAGACAAGGACCTGCCCCCGAGAAAGCTCTCTCTCCTGCACAGATGAGCTTTCCCCTTACTGTTGAGAAGTCCATAGGGGCAGAGGAGTGGAGTTGTTGACCATGGTCTTCATCCCGGAGGTTTAGATCTTTTCAGATCTCTTGCACCTTGAAGATGCGAACCAACCCCTTGAACTTGATTTGATAGTCTATGTGGGAACCAGAGCAGGGAGGGAAGAACGGGCTCTGATGTGCTTGTGATAGGCTGCGTTGCCGAGGAGACGCATGGCAGCATTCTGTACCAGTTGGAGTTTCTTAAGTGCCAAAGACTTCATGCCCAGGTATGTCGCATTGCTCTAGTCCAGAGGCATTGAAGTTGTGAATAATGGAGGCCAGGTCATTGTCCACCAGCATGGGATGGATGTGCTGTTAGTTCTCATGTCTTCCCAGAGGCATGTTTTGACCAGACCATTTGTTTTCTTCTCTTAATCTCTCCCCCCCCCCCCCCCCACCCCCACCCCCCAAAAAAAACAAGCACAGCATTGATTAGGGGGATGTAGAGACTGTGGCAAGGTGGCAGATTCTAGGGTCACTTGTCTGGGCCATTCTAATACCAGGCACTTAAATCCTGGCAATAGAGGCAGAGGTATCTTTGCTGAGCCACACTGAGGCTAGATCAGGTATGTCTAGTTCAGGGGTTCTCAAACTGGGGGTCAGGACGCTCAGGGGGTCACGAGGCTATTACATGGGGGGTCGTGAGCTTTCAGCCTCCACCCCAAACCCCACTTTGCCTCCTGCATTTATAATGGTGTTAAATACATTAAAAGGTGATTTTAATTGATAAGGGGGGGGTTGCACTCAGAGGCTTGCTATGTGAAAGGGGTCACCAGTACAAAAGTTTGAGAACCCCTGGTCTAGTTATAGCACAAGGGGGCGGGGGTTGGAGTGACTCTCAGAAGGAGGGCAGGAGCAGAGACAGAGTGGTCCTGGAGGGAGAGAGCACCAAGTTTGTGGAGAAATCTTAAGCTGCTTACATCTTGTTGTTCACAATACAAGGGAAAAGGAAAGGCTTTCTGAACTGCCTCCCAATACATCTTTCTGATACCGAGGTGCCCAGAATGGAATATGGTGTCTTCCCTAGAGCCCCACTCCCAACCTTTCTCTTTCCACAAAAATACTTAGTCTTTTAAATTGCTCAGATCTACTGCAGAAAATTGGTGCCACCATCCAGTATCTGTACGACCCAGACAAATAGCCAATGAGGCACTTGCCTTCATGTAACATCCAACAAGAGGAGCCTATGTATTGCTTACCAGGTCTCCTTTCCGTGTGGTGAACGTTACCCTTCCTTCTCTTTGTTAGACAAGCCCAGAACTAGGCTTTCAGCCACGTTTTGATTTTGCATCTTGCTCTCTCACTCTCTGAGCCACTGAACCTTTTCTTTCTGCTTGCTGTGACAGGCCAATATATGCAATGAAGCTATCCTCTGTTCTGGTGTCGATGCTGATGCTGCTGAAAAAGCCAAATGGCAGCTTATTACATGAATTCCTCATCATTTAAATGCTTATGGTGGAGATTTGCAAGTGATTAATATTTGAAAACTATTATGTCTTTGATCTTGCCTTAGGATCCTTGTACAGTTTGATTTTTTTTTCTTTTCATTGCAAGCTTTTGAGCTGGGAACATGCTTTTCCAGTAGAAGGAAATTCTTATTCAATTAGTTGTGAATAATCCTTTCTCCCCTGAATTTTGGTTGCCGTTCACACAGCTCTCCATAACCCACCCTTTGTCGGGGAAGCATCCTAGTGCTGTGGCGTTGCCCGATGATGCTCAAGGCTGGAATAAGCCAGTTCAGGTACCCAGGCATGCCCTGGGAAGGGGAATGTGGGGCTGCTCATGCACTCCATCTGCTGGGCTGCAGGGGCCCTGCCTATACTCCTCTTTGAGCAGACTGGGCCTCTTGCTCCCCAGATCACCACTGTCCTTCTGAGGGTAGGCAGCTGTCTGTTCTGGAGGAGGAAGGACCCAGCACCAGCCCAGCTGAGCAGAGTGTCATGACCCATAGGTCTCAAACTCAGGCCCACAAAGTTCATGGGAGTAGCCATGCTCCAACCCTCCACCTGGCAGCCTGCTGACAATGGCTTTCCTGGGACCCATGAAACCCCGCCCCAGTGTTGATGCTCCATCCCAAGATCTGATTGATAGAATCCCAGAGTAGCTGATTGGCCGCTGGCCTTACTTAAGCCAGCAGCAGTAACAGGAAGCTGTCTGAACAACTGGGATCCACCCTGCTCTAGAGCGTGTCTGCCATATGCTTTCTGCTCCTTGAGCCCCTGGCATCCCGACCCAGTGTGGCTCCAAGCTTCCTTTGTCTCCTGGCCAGCTGACTCCTGTCTCATGACTAGGTCCGGCTGCTTGTGACCCAGCCATGATACAGAGTACTCTGCGTGGGGGCCCCATTGACATCCTAGCAGAGCCATGATAAACTAGCAGCAATGAGGAGAACCCCCACATACAGCATCCTGTGCAAGGATGGTGTTGGCTGGGGCACTCCAGAGCAGCAGGTTTCAGGGTTGAGGAACATAAGGCAGTTCACACCACCCACAGCTAGTGTTTCAGGCTCATTGCAGATTTGGGCAGATATAGCTGCATTGTTTATGCTTGATTCATTGTTTCAAGCTCTTTTTTCTGCAGCCCTGAGGGTTGGAACCATGGACATTAAAGTAGAAATTCTGATCTATCAAGAGCTGGGACCCTGGATGTTTTTATTTTGTAACTATATGGATATATTTTCTTATTGACTTGGCACTAGGAGTTAAGTGACTCGTCTTATTGCCCAATAACACATAATGGGTTAAGCTCGTAACTGAGCTACAAAAGTCGCCAAAATGGATGTGAATAATTTTTTTTCCCTATTGACCCAGCTCTAGCAATCACCAGGAGCAAGTCAGCATTTGTTAGCAACTAGCGCACGGTGGTATCCAAGCCATCCCACAGTTACTACAGCCATTTCTTGTACTAACTACAGGGGGACACGGTGATGTTTGCTGGAAAATGCTGAATCTTTACTTGGGACCATTGCAGATTGCCACAGCCCTGGAGAAGGGGTTCCACAGGCACAGTGATCAAACCAGGGCATGTCTGCTTGATGCCTTGGCCTGTAAATTCAGGGTCCGTACGCTTGATATGGGCTTAGTTTAGAATGCATTGACCAGGGCTGGCTCTAGGCACCAGCAAACCAAGCACGTGCTTGGGGCGGCACATTTTCAGGGGCGGCATTCCAACCATCTTTTTTTTTTTGCTTCGGGCGGCAAAAGCCTAGAGCTGGCCCTGGCGGCAGCAGCGCGCCGTGTGCGGGAGGAGGCGCCCTGGGGCCGCTGTGGTTCGCGCGCGGGGGAGCAGCGCCCACACCTTGTGGCTGGGCCGGGCAGGCTCCAAGCGGGGGACACTCGAGCTGGGGGCACAGGAGCCACCTGCAGGTGCCGCAGGGCGGCCGCCCCCCAACGCTGCAGCTGGGGCTGGGTGAAGTGGCCCGAGCTGCCCAGGGACTGCAGCAGGGCTGCCAGAAGCAGCAGCAGTGAGGCCATAGAGGGCAGGGCGCTGCCATGCGGGGCCAGTGTCCCGCTCTCCAGGACTCTGCTCCCTCTGGGGCTACCCTGCCCTGGCTCCTCAGCCCCCTGCCAGGGCGGTCCCCCCGGCTCTGCTCAGCCGGTCCTGGAGGCGGGAGCCCTGCCTGGAGGGACCCTGGGCTGAGGTGTGGCCCGGGAGCCCCGCTGCTTACCCCGACCCTGCCAGCACCAGACTGGCTGGAGGTGAGGGGGGAGCGGGTGGAGTCAGTACTGGTGGGGGGGATCCCAGGGCTGGCGCGGTGGGGGAGGGCATTGGTGGGGGGGGTGAGAGCCCAGGGCTGGGGTGGGGGACAGACAAAACATTTTTTGCTTGGGGCGGCAAAAAAATCTAGAGCCAGCCCTGGCATTGGCTAACTCCAAATCCCAGACTGAGACATAAACTCCCCGGCACACACAAAAAACGGTGCTCTGACACATGTCCCTGTACCAGACCTGGACTGGGCCCAGGGCTTGCTTAGCCACACCAAACGTGTTCATCATAAGACCCATTAATACTCTGCCAGTGTGGCTGAGGTTACCTTAAATAAGGTCTCTTGCACACAGTGCCACCTAGTGGCTGAGCGTATAATACAGATTAGCATTCTGTTACGCTGACTGGCTGTCTACTCCTCAGAGCTCTGCAGAAACATAATAATTAAAATGCCTTTTCTATTTCCTTTGCAGCAAACTGCCTAATTACCACCCTGCCTCTGCTTCCTTCAAGTTTTGCTGGAGCTGCAAAACAGCTTTAGAGTGCTGGATGCAAACTCAGTGTTTGGACAGGCTGTCGGTGCTGTCATATCAGCACCAAGGTCTCTGTTGCCTTAGTGATGATCTTCCCTAGCAGTGATCGTTTCCTAATCAGGGCCAGTTCTAGGTTTTTTGCAGCCCCAAGCAAAAAAAATTATGGCTGCCCCCACCCCAGCCCTGGGCTCTTCCCCGCACCTCCCCTGCTGTCCCAGCCCTGGGCTCTTCCCGCCCCTGCACCTCCCCTGCCGGCCCAGCCCTGGGCTCTGCCCCCACACACACACACCCTGCCGCCCCAGCCCTGGGCTCTCTTCCCCCACCTGCACCCTCCTTCCGCCCCAGCCCTGGGTCACTGGTAACTTGCTCCCAGGGCGGGTCATTCAGCAGGAATTTTGGATCTGCATAGAACACAGACAGGATTGGCTCCCATATGGTTATAGAACTGCAGTAAAGTGAAACAATTTTCAGCTTGTGTGATTGGAGGATATCTGGATGCATATTATAAGACTGTCCTCCATAAATGAGGAAAAGTTGAGGTGCCTTTATTATTCTTTTCTTCCACTCTTTGTTTCTATGGGGAATTTGCCAATGCAATATCACTGTCTTCCTTTTAAACAAATAAAACTTAAAAAAAAAAAAAGGCAATGGCTTTTGAAAATAGCAATTCCAGTCCTAAAAATGACTGGGAAGCATTTCTTGCTCAATTTTATCCTACTTTTTCTACAGCAAGTTACAGTGGATCAGTATATTTGATTTGGGAGAAATGAAGTAACAGCTGTGCAAATTGAGCTTGAGCACTCCTGAGTTTTATAAATAAATAAATATTTTTTGAGGTGTTCAAATCTGGAAGGGAGATGCTAGATTCCCTTTCTGAATATTAGCTAAATCTGGAAAGGAAAAGTCAATTTCTGCTTCCATGGCTCAGAAGCGGAAATCCTCCTACGTGCCTGGTACTATATCTAAAGCTGCTCAGGTCCAGTAGAGCCTCCCCTCCCTTACTTTTCCTTTTAAATTCTATTGGGATCCACATACCTCCCTTGCTAGGCTTCAGATAGAGAGGGGCACTTTCCATTTAGTCCACCCAATTCTTTCTTTGGGGGCTGCAAGGTGAGGTCACACCAGTATCCCTAATCCAGTCTGGGGATGTCTTCTGAAGGGAATATCTGGGCCAAAGTCTTCTACTCCTTGGGCATACTTGTTCCCCATTCACAGTGCCACCCTGCTCTAGCAGTGAGCTCTCCATTCACAGCAATCTGCAGTATGAGGTTTCAGCTACCATATTCCCTCCCCCTCCCTTTCCTGTTGATAGCAGCCAAGGGAATGCAGGGAAATGTAGTTCTTTCCCTGCTCCAGGGCTGGCTCTATAGGCAGGGAGCTAACCAAGGACCTACAGCTCCCAGGGCTCCCTGTTGGTTCTCAGCTCCCAAGCTGGATCCCAGCTGACTGCCGCCCCAGCAAATGGGCTGCCCCAAGCACCTGCTTGCTTTGCTGGTGCCTAGAGCCGCACCTGTTCCTAATAGGCTGGGCAGCTCTTGGATCTCGGGAAAAGACACTTTGTCAAATTTCAGAGTAACAGCCGTGTTAGTCTCTGCACTTCTATTTTTGGTGAGTGCATGATTCAGCTCCTCTCCTATCTCACCATCTATCATAAGAACGTAACAGCCATACAAGGTCAGACCAAAGATCTATCTAGCCCAGTATCCTGTCTTCTGACAGTGGCCAATGCCAGGTGCCCCAGAGGGAATGAACAGAACAGTACTTATCAAGTGATCCATCTCCTGTCGCCTATTCCCAGCTTCTGACAAACAGAGGCTAGGGACACCATCCTGGCCCATACTGACTAATAGCGATTGATGGACTTATCCTCCATTAACTTATCTAGTTCTTTTTTGATAGTCTTGGCCTTCACAACATCCTCTGGCATGGAGTTCCATAGGCTGACTGTGTATTGTGTGAAGAAATACTTCCTTTTGTTTGTTTTAAACCTGCTGTTTATTAATTTCATTTGGTGACCCCTAGTCATCCACCCACTCCCACAGCTGCTATCTTTCTAATAGCTTCTTATTAATTTAGATTTATAAAAATTAGAGGCACCCATGACACAACTCTGAGCATGGCAGTACAACTTAACATAACCCAGAGCCACTGGGCCAGACATCTTACAAACTCCAAACCCTTCCACCCCTTCCCCACTCTCTTATACCTAGACAATTGGCTCTTTCAACACTTCTCAAGCTGCCAGTTAAAAATACCTTGCTTATCCCTAGTGCATCGTGGGGTGGACATCAGGGAAACAAAAGTACCATCCAGCATCAAGTTCTTGTGCCAAAGCCAATGAAATAGTGTTGGTTGGAAACTAGCCAGCGGGAATATCGGGCTCTGTACTGTTGCTGAAATTGTTCAGCTGCAGAAAGTAGATCTTCATTACTCAGTCTGTTGAACTGCCAAAGAAACCCCAAAAAGGTACAAATTAGTCACAGTGACTCAAATCGATGTGTAAGACCTGACTGAATAGAGTAAAATGATGACAAGGAAGACATTGACCCTATAATGCTGCTCAGCATCGGATTCAGTAGGTAAGTTGTGACTGGTGGAGAACTCAGATGTAATGCCAATATTCTGTGCTACTAATTTGGACTCAGTCAGGATCACATCCCATTGTTCACAAATCTGTTGAATGTCATTGATAAGACTTTCAATGTTATTCCTCTCAACATCAAGTGTAACATTGCATGCTTCAAGGCAACAGAGGGTCCTGTGGCACCTTTAAAACTAACAGAAGTATTGGGAGCATAAACTTTCATGGGTAAGAACCTCACTTCTTCAGATGCAAGTGAGGTTCTTACTCACAAAAGCTTATGCTCCCAATACTTCTGTTAGTCTTAAAGGTGCCACAGGACCCTCTGTTGCTTTTTACAGATTCAGACTAACACGGCTATGCCTCTGATACATTGCGTGCTTCAATTACCAGATTAGTTTGGTGGATCATTGTAAATAGCTTCATCCACAAAGATGACATCAGAATGCATTCAAATTTGGACACGTGTTTCTGAATAAACTGAAGTTCAGTTTATAGACTCATAGACTCATAGACTTTAAGGTCAGAAGGGACCATTATGATAGTCTAGTCTGACCTCCTGCACCACGCAGGCCACAGAATCTGACCCACCCACTCCTGTAATAAATCCCTAACCTATGTCTGAGCTATTGAGTTCCTCAAATCATGGTTTAAAGACTTCAAAGTGCAGAGAATTCTCCAGCAAGTGACCCGTGCCCCACGTAGCAGAGGAAGGCGAAAAACCCCCAGGGCCTCTGCCAATCTGCCCTGGAGGAAAATTCCTTCTCAACCCCAAATATGGCCATCAGCTAAACCCTGAGCATGTGGGCAAGACTCAACAGCCAGACACCCAGGAAAGAATTATCTGTAGTAACTCAGATCCCACCCTATTCCATCTCAGGCCAGTGGGCATATTTACCGCTAATAGTCAAAGATCAATTAATTGCCAAAATTAGGCTATCCCATCATACCATCCCCTCCATAAACTTATCAAGCTTAGTCTTGAAGCCAGATGTGTCTTTTGCCCCCACAGCTCCCCTTGGAAGGCTGTTCCAGAACTTCACTCCTCTGATGGTTAGTGCTTTATATTCTCGTGTGGATCAAACCGTTTAGTGTTGTCAGAAGTTGGAAATGTGATGAGCAAATGTCAGTAGAAGTGTATAAAAAGGCAGTGGCTTTGTTTAACTCATGATGATAAAAGGACATCCAGCAAGAAAGACATTTTTATGTTTTGTGGTAAAATTTTCAAAAGCACTTAAATGATTTAGGAACCTAAATTCCATTTTCAAAAATCACATGGGAGCTTAAGTCCTATTGATTTTCAATGAGACGTAGACTCTCAAGTGCCTAAGGCCTGGTCTACACTACGGGTTTAGGTCGACTTTAGCAGTATTAAATCGAATTAAGCCTGGACACGGCCACACAACGAAGCCCTTTCTTTCGACTTAAAGGGTCCTTTAAACCGGTTTCTTTACACCACCTCCGACGAGGGGATTAGCGATAAAACTGGCCTTTGCGGGTCGGAATTGGGGTAGTGTGGACAGAATTCGACGTTATTGGCCTCCGGGAGCTATCCCACAGTGCTTCATTGTAACTGCTCTGGACAGCACTCTCAACTCAGATGCACTGACCAGGTAGACAGGAAAAGACCCGCGAATGTTTGAATTTCATTTCCTGTTTGCTCAGCGTGGAGAGCACAGGTGACCACGCAGAGCTCATCAGCACAGGTAACCGTGATGGAGTCCCAGGATCGCAAAAGAGCTCCAGCATGGACCGAACGGGAGGTACGGGATCTGCTCGCCATATGGGGAGATGAAGCAGTGATAGCTGAACTCCGTAGCAGTAAAAGAAATGGCAAGGTATTAGAAAAGATCTCCAAGGCCATGAAGGACCGAGGCCATAACAGGGACACACAGCAGTGCCGCGTGAAAATTAAGGAGCTACTGCAAGCTTACCACAAAGCCAGAGAAGCAAACGGAAGGTCCGGGGCAGAGCCGCAAACTTGCCGCTTCTACGCGGAGCTGCATGCGATCCTAGGGGGTGCAGCCACCACTACCCCAACCGTGTGCTATGACTCTCTCACTGGAGAAACACACAGGGAAGACGGTTCGGGGAACGAGGAAGATGAGGATGGAGGTACTGTAGGTAGCTCACAGCAGCAAGGAAGCAGAGAAACCGGTTTCCCCAACAGCCAGGATATGTTTGTGACCCTGGACCTGGAACCAGTAACCCCCGAACTCACCCAAGACCCTCAGGGCACACAGGAGACCTCTGGTGAGTGTACCTTTGTAAATATTTGTAAACATTACACATGGTTTAAAAACAAGCGTGTTTAATGATTAATTTGCCCTGGCAATCGCGGCCAGTACATCTACTGGAAAAGTCTGTTAACGTGTATGGGGATGGAGCGGAAATCCTCCAGGGACATCTCCAGAAAGCTCTCCTTTATGTACTCCCAAAGCGTTTGCAAAAGGTTTCTGGGGAGGGCTGCCTTATCCCATCCGCCATGGTAGGACACTTTACCACGCCAGGCCAGTAGCACGTAGTCTGGAATCATTGCATAACAAAGCATGGCAGCGTATGGTCCCGGTGTTTGCTGGCATGCAGACAATATCCATTCCTTATCTCTCTTTGTTATCCTCAGGAGAGTGATATCATTCACGGTCACCTGGTTGAAATGGGGTGATTTTATTAAGGGGATATTCAGAGGCGCCCGTTCCTGCTCTTCTGAACAGAAATGTTCCCCGCTGTTAACCATGCGGTGGAGGGGAGGGGTGAAGTGATCATCCCAGAGAATCGTGTGTGTGTGTGTGGGGGGGGGGGGTTACTTGTGTTTGTTCCGCATGTTAACCGGGAAACCGCAGCCCCTCCTTTTACATTGAAAACCCATTTTAAATGGACAACCCAATTCATCCTTGATATGGGAAATGCGCTGCTATTTGCAACCTTTCCCACATGTTAAGAAGGTTAAAAAAGCCAAAACACTGTGGCCTACCATGGCTGCCTGCAAGCTGAAATATGCGACCTTGTAATGAAAGAGTGTACCCATTGTTCTCTAAAATGTGTCTTTTTTAACCACCTCTCCCTTCTCCTCCACCAGCTGCAAATGTTTCTCTTTCACAGAGGCTAGTGAACATTAGAAAGAGAAAACGTAGGACGAGGGACGATATGTTCACGGAGTTGCAGATGTCCTCCCACGCTGATAGAGCACAGCAGAATGCGTGGAGGCAGTCAATGTCGGACATGAGAAAAGCACAATATGAACGAGAGGAGAGGTGGCGGGCTGAATGGCGGGATGAAAAGAGCAAGTGGCGGGCTGAAGACGATAGGTGGCGTCAGCTTGCAGACAGACGGCAAGAGTCAATGCTCCGTCTGCTGGAGCATCAAACTGATATGCTCCAGCGTATGGTTGAGTTGCAGGAAAGGCAGCAGGAGCAGAGACCGCCGCTACAGCCCCTGTTTAACCAACAGCCCTCCTCCCCAAGTTCCATAGCCTCCTCACCAAGACGGCCAAGAACACGGTGGGGGGGCCTCCGTCCACCCAGTCACTCCACCCCAGATGATCGCCCAAGCATCAGAAGGCTGGCCTTCAATAAGACTTAAAGTTTTAAAATGCAGTGTGTCCTTTTCCATCCCTCCTCCCCCACCCATCCCAGGCTACCTTGGCAATTATCCCCCTACTTCTGTGAGGAACTAATAAAGAATGCATGAATGTGAAAAAACAATGACTTTATTGCCTCTGCAAGCGGTGCTCGAATTGGGGAGGGGAGGGTGGGGTGGGGTGGTTGGTTTACAGGGAAGTAGAGTGAACCGGGTCGGGGGGGGGGTTTGGAGGGTTCATCAAGGAGAAACAAACAGAAGTTTCACACAGTAGCCTGGCCAGTCACAAAACTCGTTTTCAAAGCTTCTCTGATGCGCACCGCGCCCTGCTGTGCTCCTCTAACCGCCCTGGTGTCTGGCTGCGCGTAATCAGCGGCCAGGCGAGTTGCCTCAACCTCCCACCCCACCATAAAGGTCTCCCCCTTACTCTCACAGATATTGTGGAGTGCACAGCAAGCAGCAATAACAATGGGGATATTCTTTTCGCTGAGGTCTGAGCGAGTCAGTAAGCTGCGCCAGCGTGCTTTTAAACGTCCAAATGCACATTCCACCACCATTCTGCACTTGCTCAGCCTGTAGTTGAACAGGTCCTGACTCCTGTCCAGGCTGCCTGTGTACGGTTTCATGAGCCATGGCATTAAGGGGTAGGCTGGGTCCCCAAGGATCACGATAGGCATTTCAACATCCCCAACGGTTACTTTCTGGTCCGGGAAGAAAGTCCCTTCCTCCAGCTTTCGAAACAGAGCAGAGTTCCTGAAGACGCGAGCATCATGTACCTTTCCCGGCCATCCCACGTTGATGTTGATGAAACGTCCCTTGTGATCCACCAGGGCTTGCAGCAGCATTGAAAAGTACCCCTTGCGGTTTACGTAGTCGGTGGCTTGGTGCTCCGGTGACAAGATAGGGATATGGGTTCCGTCTATGGCCCCACCACAGTTTGGGAATCCCATTTCAGCAAAACCATCCACTATTGACTGCACGTTGCCCAGAGTCACTACCCTTGATATCACCACGTCTTTCATTGCCCTGGCAAATTGGATCACAGCAGCCCCCACCGTAGATTTGCCCACTCCAAATTGATTCCCGACTGACCGGTAGCTGTCTGGCGTTGCAAGCTTCCACAGGGCTATCGCCACTCGCTTCTCAACTGTGAGGGCTGCTCTCATCTTGGTATCCTGGCGTTTCAGGGCAGGGGAAAGCAAGTCACAAAGTTCCATGAAAGTGCCCTTACGCATGCGAAAGTTTCGCAGTCACTGGGAATCGTCCCATACCTGCAGCACGATGCGGTCCCACCAGTCTGTGCTTGTTTCCCGGGCCCAGAATCGGCGTTCCACGGCATGAACCTGCCCCAGTGACACCATGATTTCCACATTGCTGGGGCCTGTGCCTTGTGAGAGGTCTATGTCCATGTCAATTTCCTCATCACTCTCTTCGCCGCGCTGCAATCGCCTCCTCGGGTGGTCCGGGTTTCGCCTTGGCATGTCCTGGCTCTGCATATACTCCAGGACAATGCGCGTGGTGTTCATAGTGCTCATAATTGCCGCGGTGATCTGAGCGGGCTCCATGATCCCAGTGCTAGCTATGGCGCCTGGTCAGAAAAAAGGCGCAAAACTAGTATCTGATGGACCAGGAGAAGGAGGGAGGGCGGGAGGGAGGGAGGGCCAAGTGACAACATGGCGTACAGGTACAGGAACAGGGAATTAAAATCAAGAAAGGTGGCTGTGCATCAGGGAGAAACACAAACAACTGTCACACAGAATGGTCCCCCCAAAGATTAAACTGAAAACCCTGGGCTTAGCAGGCTGTTGATTTCACGGAGGAAGGGGAAGCAAATGAATACAGAACAAATCTATTTTTTACATCTTAAACTGGCAGCCGACGGTGCAGCATGAGTGATAGCCTCTGCAGTATGATGATGACGGATACCAATCATAATATACCATCGTCTGCCAAAAGGCAAGGGGCTGCTGCTGTGTAGCAATGCAGCCTCACGTCTGCCAGCCCCATGTCCGCCAGCACCCAGCATTGCCCTCGGCCTCTTCTGGGTGCTTAGCAGACAATACTGGGCAATTGGCAGAAAATAGTATACTACGACTGGTAGCCATCATCATCGAAACAGTAGCATGTCTGCCCAGGTGGCCATGATTGACAGCCACTCCAGTACGACGACGATGGGTACCAGTCATAATATACCATCGCCTACCAAAGGGCAAGGGGCTGGTGCAATGCAGCCCTATGGCTGCCAGCCCCACGGCTATCACTCATGCTACACCGTCTACCGCCAAAAGGCAGTTAGCAGCTGCTGCTGTGTAGCAATGCAGTCCCACGTCTGCCAGCACCCAGAGGACATATGGTGACAGTGAGCTCAGCTGAGCTGAGCGGGCTCCATGCTTGCCGTGGTATGTTGTCTGCACAGGTAACCCAGGTAAAAAGGAGCGAATCTATTGTCTGCCGTTGCTGTGATGGGGGGGAGGGGCCTGACGACATGTACCCAGAACCGCCCGCGACACTGTTTTGCATCATCCGGGCATTGGGATCTCAACCCAGAATTCCAAGGGGCGGCGGAGACTGCGGGAACTGTGGGATAGCTGTGGGATAGCTACCCATAGTGCAATGCTCCGGAAGTCGACTCTAGCCTCGTACTGTGGACGCGGTCCACCGACTAGAGCACCTAGAGCATTTTATGTGTGGACACACACAATCGGCTGTATACAACCGATTTCAATAAAACCGGCTTCTATAAATTCGAACTAATTTCGTAGTGTAGACATACCCTAAGTGTAACATTTTTGAACATACTCAAATGACTTTGGCACCTAACTTCCATTCTCAAAAGTCACATAGGCACTTAGGAGCCCATGTCCCTTGAAAGTCAATAAGCACTTTAGAAATGGCTCTTAAGTCACTTAAGCGCTTTTGAAAATCTTACCCTGATCTTTTGGATTTAGCTATACATCCATTCTGAAAAAAACAACAAGGAGTCTGGTGGCACCTTATAGACTAACAGATTTATTTGGGCATAAGCTTTCGTGAGTAAAAACCTCACTTCTTCGGATGCATAGAGTGAAAGTTACAGATGCAGGCATTATATACTGACACATGGAGAGCAGGGAGTTACTTCCACAAGTGGGGAACCAGTGTTGACAGGGCCAATTCAATCAGGGTGGATGTAGTCCACTCCCAATAATAGATGAGGAGGTGTCAATTCCAGGAGAAGAAAAGCTGCTTCTGTAGTGAGCCAGCCACTCCCAGTCCCTATTCAAGCCCAGATTAATGGTGTTGAATTTGCAAATGAATTTTAGTTCTGCTGTTTCTCTTTGAAGTCTGTTTCTGAAGTTTTTTTGTTCAATGATAGTGACTTTTAAATCTGTAATAGAATGACCAGGGAGATTGAAGTGTTCACTTACTGGCTTGTGTATGTTACCATTCCTGATGTCCGATTTGTGTCCATTTATTCTTTTGCTGAGGGACTGTCCGGTTTGGCCAATGTACATGGCAGAGGGGCATTGCTGGCACATGATGGCATATATGACATTAGTGGATGTGCAGGTGAATGAGCCCCTGATGGTGTGACTGATGTGGTTGGGTCCTCTGATGCTGTTGCCAGAGTAGATATGGGGACAGAGTAGGCAACGAGGTTTGCTACAGGGATAGGTTCCTGGGTTGGTGTTTCTGTGGTGTGGTGTGTAGTTGAGTATTTGCTTCAGGTTGGGGGTTGTCTGTAAGCAAGGACTGGCCTGCCTCCCAAGGTCTGTGAGAGTGAGGGATCATTTTCCAGGATAGGTTGTAGATCGTGGATAATGCGCTGGAGAGGTTTTAGCTGGGGGCTGTATGTGATGGCCAGTGGTGTTCTGTTATTGTCCTTGTTGGGCCTGTCCTGTAGTAGGTGATTTCTGGGTACCCGTCTTGCTCTGACATTGGCCAAACCGGACAGTCCCTCCGCAAAAAAACTTCAGGACCAGACTCCAAAGAGAAACTGCTGAGCTCCAGTTCATTTGCAAATTTGACACCATCAGATCAGGATTAAACAAAGACTGTGAATGGCTATCCAACTACAGAAACAGTTTCTCCTCCCTTGGTGTTCACACCTCAACTGCTAGCAGAGCACCTCATCCTCCCTGATTGAACTAACCTCGTTATCTCCACACTGATATATACCTGCCTCTGGAGATTTCCATTACTTGCATCTGAAGAAGTGAGGTTCTTACCCACGAAAGCTTATGCTCCCAGTACTTCTGTTAGTCTCAAAGGTGCCACAGGACCCTCTGTTGCTTTTTCCCCTGATACTTGACATCCATTCTGAAGTTGACCTTCCATGTTATGATTTGTTCCTAAAGCACCATCAGCGTGCGTGGTACTTAAACAAGACATGGTCCTTTCCCTGAGGGCTTACAGTTATAGGGTATGTCTACACTGCAACAACGGAGTGTAACGCAGCTCAAGGTTACACACGTGAGCTCTGTTCAATCCGACCAGCCCGGGTCCCGAAACAGCGAAAGCACAGCAGTGCGAGCCTCAGCAGTTTGAGCCTTTGCAGGGAGATTGAGAGATTCAAGCTCATTTAAAGCCTCTCTCACTGAATTTAAATGCTGCGCAACTGGTTGAACACAATCAATCCGTGCAGACCATCTAGTTTTGGATATCCCATGCAGTGAAACAAGAAGATATTGCTTCAGAATTTCCCACCTTTGTGGACTGCTACTGAAGAGTTTGTACATTTGCTGAACAGTTCCAAAGTAAGTAATTATCTCCTTGCATGATTCAGCACAGTCAACACTTACAAAGTTTAGTGTGTGGTTTCCACAGCTGGAGAAAATACAGTTTGAATTATGCTCAGGCAGAACTGCTTGTACACCTTTGTACTTCCCAGCCATATTAGATCCATTGTTATAGGCTTGAACAATGCAGACTTGAAAATCTAACTTAAAACCTTTTAGAATTGCTAGTACTCGAGCAGCAATTTCTTTTCCAGTTTTTCTCATGAAATTATCAAACAAAATAAACCTGTCTACAATCTTAACATATCGAATAACCATAGTAGTATGTTCCTTGTGAGAACAATCTGGAGTGGCATCAACAATGTTTGAAAAATACTTGGCATTTTGAATCTTATCATGAATTGTTGTTTGTATGAATGACCCACATAGCTCAATAAACTCGTTTTGTATGCATGTGGAGAGATAATGGATTTGCATAAGCTTTTGACTCTCTTGCGATTCTTGAACATGTTTAACATGCTCTGATTAAAGTGGGTCATATGTGCTGAGGAGCTCAACTATGCCTAGAAAGTTTCCCTTTGCACGATCACCAGTACATTGACTGGAACCAAAGAAAAAAGATGACATTCAGGATGTGCTCAAGAAGTATTTTCCAGTTATTAGTTTCTGTAGAGAGTTCAGTCAAGAGTAAATTCTCAACTGAACTTTCAGCTGATGCTGCCCTACTGGCTGATTTCCATGCAACATAGTTTTCTTTGTGTGACATTGAACTCTCATGTGATGGTATTAGGTCTTTCAACTTCCTTCAACCTCTGTTGATGCTCCATCCTGATTGATCAGAGAGAACTGATGCATTTGCAGCTCTTTTGTTCAAAATGAAACAGGGTGCACCGTACAGAGATTGTTTTCCAGTACTCCAGCATAACCAGTCTCTTGTGCAGGTCTCACCATTTTGAAGAGTTTTTGTCAGCAGACAAGTAGGGAAAGCGTGATTATTAACATCTCATGGAATCTTCCTTGGAATTTCAAAACAACTAATTTGAAGAAAAGATTGCATTTGAGCAGCATTGCTCTTGTTAATAATTCCAATGTCAGTCACAGTCAAACCTGTAATACTCATGAATTGCTCTTGCTGCATAAGGTCTACATCTTCTTGTTGCTGTTGAGTTTCTTGATCGTACACAGGATCTTCTGCTGCATCTGTTACCGTTGGCACATCTCCTTCTTGACTACTATCCTCATGTTCAGGTATTGGCATTGAAATATCACCTGTTGCAGTTGTGGAGTTTTCAGTAGCTGTAGCATTGTTTGTTGGGTAAGGTGTGTTTTCCAGTGGTTTGATAAATGAAGTTATTGGCTTTGAGCTCTTAGCTGCTGCTTCACTCAATTGTTTTCTCCGTCTCTTGCTTGCACCACTTTCAAATCTCCTCTTCTGTTACCTGCACACATTAGGGCACCCCACCTTTTCCCAGTCCGTAGGGCTCCAGGCATAACCTGGTTAGTCTAGGCACCCCCACCTTTTCCAAATTTGTAGGCTCCAGGTGAAAAGCACCTACCCATACCCAATCCGTAGGGCTCAGGGCCACCTGTACCCAATTCGTAGGGCTCAGGGTGTAACTAACCTGCTTGATTTAAGTACCCACACCCTTTCCCAATACATAAGGCTCTGGGTGTATACTACTTCTGCAGGTGTGCAGGACCTTTTACCAGTGAAAGAGCCTTACACAGTAATATCCTCATTCTCTATTTATTAACAACCAAAAACAGAATGCACACACAACGCATACAGTGCTCACCACTCCCAATAATACAGATGAACTTTTCTTGATAGCCAGTCAGGATCAGGTCCATCTGGGGGACTCTAGTTTCTGCACAGTGTCATTGGCAGAGTGTTGAGGTCTGGCAGCTCTGATCTTTTGGGCTATGTCCTGAAGTTGGATCCCCAAGAACTTACTTTTGGACCCCAGTTTATATAGTAAAATTGGAGTCCGTTTTAGCTATACCTTAACCAATTATTATACTGAAATTGTACTAACCAATCCTGACGTAATGTAACAACATTCTTTAACAAATCCTACCCCACCACCTTAATTAATTTACACCTAGCAAAATTAATTATGTAACAGACAGAAACAATTAAAGAACCAGACAGAGACCCTACAGATAAACAATAGGGAAGTGGGGACCATAATGACAAAACAATAAAGAAATGAGGATTTCACAACTACAAGTATTGATAAGTGATTTTTTTGACAGACAGGATGCTATCAAACTAAGTTTTCTTTAACCATCTTAAGAGCTGTTTCTTTATCTGGTAATAGTGGGTACCATTAGGACGGGGTCTCCTTCTTAACAGCCTGATATTACATTGTTTTAATGTAATTTAGATGGAATGTGAGGATGTGACTTCCTGCTTCTCAGCTAATGGCTGCTGCTCGGCTGCTCTTTAATCTGGCTGCAGACGAAGGCCTTGGGCTTACACTTCATAGTGATCTATCTGTTCACTATGTAGCCGATTCACACTTGAAATATTCTGCTGTAAACATGTACACAAATGCTGAATGGTACCTACATGCTGAAAAGACTTAAAATGAAGGAATACTAATTAAGAACACAAAATGAAACAGTCACCAGGTTATTATCCTTATCACTGAATCAAAACTCAAGCACCCAAGGTATAATAGAACAGGCCGAGCTGAAGACAAAGATATGATATATAGTAAATGCAGACACAAATACAGACAGAGGAATAATGTCCAAAAATTTCAAACGTGTGTCTTCCCGAAACTCACTGCATGAGATTATCCTCACGAATTTTCACCTTGAATCTAGGCCTATAGACTACTAAAGCTTATGATGATGGCCAAGCTTAAGACTCAACCAACCAGCCAGTCACCTCTTTTATCTACCATATGAATATAATAATGAGGAATTCTGACACATAAATAATTCCTTAGTCAACTAGACTTAAAACTATAAAGACACTAAAATGTAACAATTCTCTACCTTTCAACACGCACTAGATCCAGCACCAGCCACTAGTAGTGGTTTGTTTATATAATCAGCTGATCTGAGCGGACACATTCATCACAGTCAAATCTTGTGCCATCAGAACCAATATATTTTTATTAATATTTATGAACATTAACTCTTTAGAATGACAAAATCTATATCAGTTAACAAAAAAATTATGTCTTTTACCAAATCACATCTCTTATTTGCATAAATAAGCTCTAAGCTGAGAGTGTCACATTTTGATCCGATAGGGATGTGCATAAAAACAAGTTGTGAAACTTAGCAAATGCCAAAAAATTAATGTGTCTAAATTTGAGGCCCTCTTTGAGCTTGAGGCCCAGGCCAAATGTCCCCCCCCCCCCCCCCCCCCCCCCGATTGGCCCTGATGAACACATGTTTGCTAGGAACTGGAGTGAGACTAGACTAGCATATGGCCAAAGAATCAGGTGACCACTCGAGGAGTTCAGCAGCGTAAAGAACATTAGGGTGTCTGCACCACATGCAATGCAGTGGGATTTCTGGGAGGGAAGCCCAGTGTATGAAATGCCACAAGGGTAATTTAACAAACCCCGTAGCTATCCTCTACTTCCACACCTAGAGCAATCAGCAGCTGCCAGGGCTGCACTACTGCATCGCCAAGGAGGAAGGCAGGGAGCAGCCCATCTGCTCTGCAAGACACAGGAGCTTTGATTTTAATCCTGAGGCAAGCAAAGCTAATCCTGGGAATTCCCTGTCCCCACCCTTGGCTGGGAGCAGCGCAGCACTGACTGAAACATACACATGCTTGAGAATGACTGCAATGGGACTGACATGGCAGGGACAGGACTGGGAGCCGGCAGCTCAGAAGTAGATATTTAATGCTCCGTAGTGCGAGGAAGCACAGAGCATATTCAGCGCGGTTAATGCTGGGGAGAGACCACACCCTTGTCACAGTGTGAGACGTGGATACCTACACTGAGACCATGGTAATCACAGTGCTCTGACCTACCAGATTGTGTGTGTGTGTCACAAAAAGGCCCTGACCCCAGATTGGGGCCTCCCAGTTCTATTGTCTAAAGACCTGTCCACTGGCGTCACTTGTTACTAGTAACAGTTATTTACGTGAGTAGCAGAGACGAGGCACTCTAATTGTTTACCTCAATATAGCTAGGTGAGGCCAGCCCCAGATGGGCGGGTGTAGGGTTGATCTTGATGAGCTACATCAAGGTAAAAGCTACCTGTGCCTCATCTCATCTCATCTCCACATTGAGAGGGCTAGTTCATGTTATCGCTTGTGCTGTAAAAATACCCTTATTTGGGCAGTGAAGACAGCCAGAGAAGAAAAAGGGAATCTGAAATCTTACTGAACTTTGCACAGTCTGTAAACTGGGGTGGATCAGGCACTGGTCTTGTGTGGTTGTTTCCTGACCGTTAACCAGCTGGCTATTCTGAGAGGCAGGAAGAAGAGAAAAATCTCTCCCATCAGTCCCCAAGCTTCCTCTCTTCCACTGCATGAAGAGGAGGAGGAGAGCAAACACACACAAATACCAGCCTGCTGTGGCCATGTCATGGAAGAAGAGTGGAGCCAATGTGTCCTCACTCTCCCATGCTGGAAGAAGTCCCCCTAAAAGACCAGTGCACAGCTGAGGCTGCAGGGCAGTGTATGCAACCAGAAAGGGGCAAAGCCGGGAGCAGCAGGTCTAGACAGCAGCTTTCCCTGGAAGTTTGTATAAGTCTCACCACAAAACCCCATGAGGAGGTCTTCCAGCATTAAATCATGATCCAGAATTTTTATTACAGTTAGAGGGAGGGAGTATAGATGTGGAACAGGATGTCAGCAACAGCACAGCATAGCCACCAGGGCAGGGTCTGCTGAGACATCATAGATTCTAGGACTGGAAGGGACCTTGAGAGGTCATCGAGTCCAGTCCCCTGCCCTCATGGCAGGACCAAATACTGTCTAGACCATCCCTGATAGACATTTGTCTAACCTACCCTTAAATATCTCCAGAGATGGAGATTCCACAACCTCCCTAGGCAATTTATTCCAGTGTTTAACCACCCTGACAGTTAGGAACTTTTTCCTAATGTCCAACCTAAACCTCCCTTGCTGCAGTTTAAGCCCATTGCTTCTTGTTCTATCCTTAGAGGCTAAGGTGAACAAGTTTTCTCCCTCCTCCTTATGACACCCTTTTAAATACCTGAAAACTGCTATCATGGAAGAGTTGCTTCTCCACTTGGATGAACTATATTTTTTTTTTCTGTGTTAACTGGGATCTGCAGGGAGGGGCTGAGATTCCTCCTAAGATACAAGACCCTGAATTTTTGGGATAATAGAATCTCTGTCCCATTGGTCCTTAGCACTCAGCGCCACTAATCTGTCCCCACAAGGGGAGAATGTTTGGGGAACTCAGCATTGCAGTGATGGGGTAATCTCTCAGAGTAACTGTTCCCCTAGAATGGGCTGCTTCTCGGCTGGGGGATGAAGAGGAGAAAGGGGGAACATTAGCCAACTCAGCAGGAACATTAGCCAACTCAACTGGACAAGTCAGAGCAGTCAGCTGGCCTTTATCTGTGTCATGGGATCACTTGATCCTCAGGTTCAGCTCAGTTCATATTACACTGCTCTACAGCCAAAATGCTTCTGAAATAAATGTAGTCAAACTTTACTAATTCTGGGTCACTGAGAACGAAAATGATGCTTAAAATTGTTGATTGGTTCTAGTTTTCAAGATATGCTATTGGGTTAGTATATACGACCCTTGACTTGGGAATGGCGGAGGATAAGTGAGTTATAAAGAGAAGGGATCTCAGTTTAAACCAGAAATGACTAAAATACATCTTTGACTGGATCGATGAATAAATCTATGACTGGGTTTGGACAGTACTTGCTTTTTAGGCAAAACAATGAATGATGCAATCGGAAGCTGGTATTGCATCATACATGATATGAATTGCATCATGTTATTTCTAGAAGTCATGGATGATGCAATCATAACGAAGCTTACATCACTCTGCTGAACAAATTGCCCTAGATCAGCTCTAGAAATCATACAGTGTCGTGCTCTCTTATTTGTTAGTGTTTGATTTTGCAAAGGGACACATTTCTGTTTAGCCCAAGTGAGCAGAGATGCCTCGTACTTGTGTGAACAGTGCAGATAACTTCTGCTCTGTTTGTGGTGAAGTGACTTTTGCATCACAAAAGCGCAGTATAACCACTATGGTTAAGAAAGCCTATCACCTTTATTTTGGCTGCAAAATTGGAGATCAGGACAAGAGGTGGGCCCCACACATATGCTGCAACACTTGTGCAACAAATCTTCGCCAGTGGTTGAACAGGAAAAGGAAATCTATGCCTTTTGCAGTTCCAATGATTTGGAGAGAGCCAACAGATCATACCAGCAATTGTTACTTCTGCATGGTGCCTCCAGTTGGGAAAGGTGTGTCAAAGAAGAAAAAGTGGACTGTGCATTATCCAAACATTCCATCAGCTATACGCCCAGTACCCCACGGAGAAGGACTGCCGGTTCCTGATGCACCAGAATCATTCTCACTTGAGACAGATGAGGAAGAGGAAGAGGATGAAACTTCTGGTCCTGAACCATCAATGTCACAGGACCCACATTTTCTCCCATCCTCCTCCTCTGAACCACACCTCATAACCCAAGGTGAACTGAATGACCTTGTCAGGGATTTGGAACTACCCAAGAGTAAGGCAGGCTGTTGGGCTCCAGACTACAGCAGTGGAATCTCCTGGCAGGTGATGTTAGGGTTTCCATGTTCCGTGACCGTCAAAAGGATCTTGTCCCATTCTTCTTCATGGAAGGTGATCTTGTAGCCTGCAACAACATCAATGGTGTGATGGCAGCCCTCAACATCGTTCACGATCCAGATGAGTGGAGACTGTTCATTGATTCATCGAAGATGAGTCTTAAAGCTGTTTTACTGCATAATGGCAATGTTTTGCCATCAATTCCAGTTGGTCATGCAGTCTATATGAAGGAAACCTATGACAACATGAAACAACTTTTGAGGTGCATAAACTATGACCAACATCAGTGGCAGCTTTGTGGCGATTTGAAGGTTGTTGCTCTCTTGCTTGGTCTGCGGATTGGATACACAAAGTACTGCTGTTTTCTCTGCGAATGGGATAGTCGTGCAAGAGATTCCCACTACATCAAGAAAGATTGGCCACTCCGACAGTCATTGGAGCCTGGGAGGAAAAGTGTTCAGCATCCACCACTTGTTGAATCAAGGAAGATTTTGTTACCACCCTTACACATCAAGCTGGGTCTGATGAAGAACTTCGTCAAGGCCATTGACAAAACACAAGCAGCTTTCAAGTACCTCCATGGAAAATTTCCAAGGTTAAGTGAAGCTAAGATAAAGGAAGCTGTCTTTGTTGGTCCTCAGATTCGTGAACTTCTTCGAGATGATGCATTTGACCATGCACTGCGTGGCAAGGAAAAGACGGCATGGAAAGCCTTCCAGTTAGTGGCAATAAATTTTCTTGGAAACAACAAGGCAGACAACTACAGGTTGTTGGTGGAAAACCTCCTCAAGGCATATAAAAGCCTTGGTTGCAACATGTCACTAAAGATACATTTTTTGCACTCTCATCTAGATTTTTTTCCACCCAACTGTGGAGCAGTGAGCGATGAGCACGGCGAGCGATTTCACCAGGACATTGCAACAATGGAGAAACGCTATCAGGGCAAATGGAGCCCATCAGTGCTTGCAGACTATTGCTGGACAGTGACAAGAGATGCTCCATTTAATGAATACAAGAGACAAGCCAAGAAGTGCCGAGTAGACACTGAATAGGACTAAACTATGTACATAATAGTTTTTCGCCTTTTGTTTCATAATAAATTTTATTTATATAACCCTTTTTCTGATTTTTAAAGTGTTACATAAACAGGATAGGTGAAATATTATCATGTAAAGCAACCATAAACACATGAAAAGACCTAGGTTTACAATTTATGATTAAAACTCTACTATCTACACAATATACATAAACATAAAATGTAAAAACTTAAATATCTTAGAAACAGTAGCCAATCAGTTGTTTTAATTGTCATATTTGAATTCAGCACATCAAAATACATAATAAATAGCACATTTTATCTCTGAAGCAGACGACTTCTCAGAAATTGTAGACCAGTGTTATCATTGATACCATTTAATGATTAAACCCTGATAATATGGCACCCTTTACCAACACAAGAGCCATGTGGTTAGATAGAGCTCAGCTGTTTTTATTTCTTCACCTGCACTAGTCGTGGGCTTAGTGCAGAATGCCACCAGCCTCAGCAAAAGGCTGAGGTACCTTAATTGCACATTTGACATGGACAAATAAGGGTGATGTTATCTGAGAAGCGGGCTGAAGCATCATCAAAAGTCTTCTCTTTGAAATGTTAATGTTTAGATTGGCACACACACAAAAAGTATTCATTGATTGCATAGAAAATCTGCCCTGTGGGTAGCTGGCTATGTGGGGGCACCTCTGGCTGTTTGTTCAAGAGATGCAGATCTAAAAATCCATGTGAACAAGAGGGTGGGAAGTTCAGGCATGTGGGCGGGAAAGGGTTGGCAGTAAGCACACTGCGTGAAACCTTGTTATGGGTCATGTTAAAATCTCGTTCCGACTGATGCGTGAACATACCCTTCCTTTCAGGTAGTTGAAAGAGTCAATTAAGGGACCACACCTAAAACAAGGCCTAATAGAATCTGCCCAGAAACTAGCACCATGTGGGCGAGGAGGTTCCACAGGGTGTTGTGAGAACACGTGGAAATGAAGAACTGGCAAGAACAGAGAGGCAGAGGCACAACTGCCAGAAAGCCAAGCAGGAGCCTGGGAGCACAGCATGACCCTGGGGAAAGCTAGACAGTGCTTTTGAGTCTGTTGGCTGATGAGGCTTGGGACTGCAAGCTAAGAAACTGTTCCTTTTGTTGTTCCTCCTGTATTCAGAGAAGCAGGACTTCATCCATTTCTTGTAGATAAAGGAGATTGCATCAAAGAAAATGCCAGACTCCATCAATTTCTACCTTCAACTGAAATACCCAGCACCCCAAAGTTGGACTAGCAGCTCAGGTCAAAAAGGGGCAACAATACAATAAGGAGGGGTTTCTCTGAGCCATCCCTTTTCATGCTTTTGGGAGCAGCAGTGCTAAAGCCCGAGGTGAAGACATGTCCAGGCTCATCAACACTTGAGTAACAACCAGGATTTTGAAACCGACAAAGGGAATAGGCCCTGTAACTAGTTACATGGAACAGGGTTTACTTTCTATCCCCACCCCCAGCAGCTTAGCTGCTGCCCCACTCATGTTTAGCATCCATCTCTAACAGTGTGTTCTGGGCAGCTGTCACACAGCGCCTGTGATAGCTGTCCGTCATTAGTGGGATTAGTGGATACTGACTCCTGGTATTATCCTTTGCATCTCTGACCCTAGTCAGGAGACCGGGGTCAGGAGACTTGGAGTTTTATCTCCTGTCTCAGTTTATTAGTACTCTCTGCTCCTGATCCAGTTGCTACATTGCATGATGCCTGCTGATATTTACACCTCAAGTAAAGATGCTTGTGAGGATATTGTCTTGTGTAGAAACTGGGGAACCAGACATCAGAGGTCTTTTAAAGGACATTCCACTGCTCTCTCTTCACCTGCTAGAGGAGACCTTGATCTGGTAGAGATTTTTCTTGGTCTGTAAATATTATTTGGTTTGGGTTCTTTTGCATCTTAGGTGAGTAACAATTTAAATATTTGCATTTGGCAGAATTGACTCAATACAGTTCTGTCATCAACTAAATTTAAACTGTGTCTGTGTGTTGGCTGTGTTCATTGGTCGAGTGAAGCAAGATGCTTCTCTCAGCTTCATGTGTGACAGAAAGACAGAGCAATAACGTTGGAACATATCATCTAATTGTGAAACTTTTGGGGTCACCCGAGGTGTCTTTGTGGACAAGTATTGACATCCAATAGAGAGTGATTTTTCAATGCAGAAAAAAAACCCCACTAACTGCACACCCCTTCTTGTCCCCTACCACCCGACACTGGTACCAAGGCGAGGGTTAAACTGCTTTGGGCCCAAAAGGCCAAACTCTCTTGCCCTTGTTGGGCAGCTCCCAGTGGAGGGAGCATTCAAAAGGGAGCAGCTCAGTTCAGTTGGGGCTGATGAAGGAGGAGAGCCATCCTGTGCAGCAGCCTCCTGCCAGCAGGACTCCAAGCTGCCTGGGCTAAGCTTTCTAGCTGCGCCATGGGAAGCCATCTGCCAGTCACGGGAACAGAAGAGGATGGCAGTGGAAGAGCTGCCGGAGATGGAGAAAAGGTTAGGAAGCGACCCAGGGGATGTGTTTGGGGATATGGAGACTTGAACCCTGGATGAGGGTATCTGGTTTTGAAAGGCACTGGGTTAGAACCAGTGGAGTAGGGTGGGCCTGGGTTTCCCTACCCTCCATGTTCCCACTGCCGGGCAATACTGCCGCTGAGTGCAGCGGCCCCTTGGACTCTAACCACCCCCCTGACAAACCCATATGCAGTAGCATCAAGCAGTTACAACCCATGTTCAGTAGGCCCACATCCTGAAAGAAATCTTTCCCCAAACCCCTCTTCTGGCCTTCAAACAACCCCCCAACCTTGCCAAGCTGATCATCAGAAGCAAGTGTCCCACAGACCAGGCCCCACCAACTCAAAGTAGCACCAGACCGTGCCAGAACAACAGATGCAAAACCCCCAGGCATAGCTCCACTGCTATGATAATCAATACCCCCCCACAACACACCTTTCAAGATTCGTGAGTTCTACACATGCCTATCACAACATGTGGTGTACCTCATCTAGTGCACTAAATGGATGTGGGTGAAACCAGACAATCACTACGCTCTCAAATGAACTCGCACAGAAAAATGATAAAAGACAAAAACACCCTATCACTTGTGGGTGAGCATTTTTCACAAAGTGATCACTCCATATCTGATCTTTCAATACTTATCCTCACAGGAAACCTGCATGATACCTTCAAACGGTGAGCTTTGGAAGTGAAATTAATAACTCTCCTAGACGCCAGAAACCATGGCTTAATAGGGACACTGGTTTTATGACTCATTACAACAATTTGTAACACACCACACAGTCTGTTACCCTTAATTACCCACATCAAACTCTTTATGCATAACAATTTAGACCCCCAGCTGCTCACTTCATTTCAAGCGACCTCCTCCAACATGCCTTGTCGCTTCTGCTTAACAATCTGTCCCAATTTGTAGTTAGCTCAGACATTCTGCTTCCTCCCCAAGACCTGAAGAAGAGCTCTGTGTAGCTCAAAAGCTTGTCTCTCTTACCAAGAGAAGTTTGTCCAATAAAAGGTATTACCTCCCCACCTTGTCTCTAATATCCTGGGCCCAACACAGCTAGAACAACATTGCAAAATGCATGAGGTTAGGCAGCCCAAAATAATTGATGTACTTTTGCCACTAGAGGTTGCTAAACACCATGGAAGTCTAACCAGCTGTAGCTGACATTTGTGTTAAAAATCATAAGAGATCCTATTTCCCTGCCTGTGCAAACCCCCCTGTGCACACCTGCTTTGGGGCTGCAGAGGGAGCTAGGCACATAAAGTTTCTTGGGGAACATAAGGCCAGGTGCAGAGCCTCTGGGTGAGTTGTAGGCCTGGCCTGAGGGATAGGTACACACTGCATATTTTCAGACTAGCATGGGGGTAGGTAGAGTGACATGAGCCTGGCAGGGGCTAAGCCAAGCAATATAGGACAAGAGGTCTCCATTCAGGCTTCCATTGGTTGCTGGACCATCTGCTACAGGTTACAAGAGGCAGCATTTGTGGTGTCCTCTCTCTCAGCTGAATGAACTGTGCAGTGCTCACAGGAGTGAGGTGGAGCAAACTCTTACTTCAGTAGCTATAATTAAACAGATGAGACTTGGGATCCGAATGCTGAGAAGACTCATGAAGTATTTGTACATATCTTAGGGCTTGTCTTCATTACCGTGCTAAATCGGCACTGCTGCGATCAATGCAGTGGTGTCAATTTAATGGGTCTGGTGAATATGCACTACGTTAACTGAACATTAACTGAAAGTATGACTGAAGTGTGTTTCCCAGACAAGTCCATGGGTAAGGGATTAGACCTGTTCCTCAAAGACAAATGACACCTCTAGCCAGGTGTCATCAAAGCTGACTGGCCATCACTGCTCACATGGCCATTCTTTGGCAATGAAGGGGGGCAGGAACAGATCGATCTGCATTTTAGCAGGCAACAACGTGGAACTTCTTTCACTATGAGACCCCATGTCTCTATCCTCACAACAGCAAGGAACTTTATCTAGTCCAGGGGTCTCCAATCTTTTTAAGCACAAGATCACTTTTTGCATTTAAGTGCAACCCAGGATCTACCCTGCCCCTTTCCTGAGGCCCTGCCCCGTTCACTCCATTCCCCCTCCCTCCATCGCTTGCTCTCCACCACCCTCACTCACTTTCACCAGGCTGGGGCAAGAGGCGGAGGTGCAAGCTCTGGGCTGTGGCCAAGGGGTTCAGAGTATGGGAGGGGACTCCAGGCTGAGCCTGGGACAGGGGGTTGGGGTGCAGGAGGGGGTGAGGGGTGCAAGCTCTGGGAGGGATTTTGGGTGCAGGAGAGGCCTCCAGGATGGGGCAGGGGATTGGGGTGCAGGAGGGAGAGCAGGGTGCAGGCTCTGGGAGAGAGTTTGAGTGCAGAAGGGGGCNGGGGTTGGGGTGCAGGAGGGGGTGAGGGGTGCAAGCTCTGGGAGGGAGTTTGGGTGCAGGAGGGGGCTCCAGGCTGGGGCAGGGGGTTGAGGTGCAGGAGGGGGAGCAGGGGGCAGGCTCTGGGAGGGAGTTTGGGTGCAGAAGGGGACTCAGGGCTCGGGCAGGGTGTTGGGGTGCAAGAGGGGGAAACAGGGTGCTGGCTCCAGGAGGGAGCTCAGGGCTGTGGCTGGTCGGGGGGGTGCGTGGGAGGGGACGAGAGATGTGGGCTTACCTCGAGCGTGGCTCCTGGTCATTGGCACAATGGGGCTAAGGCAGGCTTCTGCCTGCTCCGGCCCCGCGCCGCTCCCGGAAGTGTCCAGCACGTCCCTGCAGCCCTTGGAGGGGAGGGGGGAGGGGCACGTGGCTCCGCACACTGCCCCTCCTTGAAAACACTGCCCTGGCAGCTCCCATTGGCCACGGTTCCCCTCAGCGCCGGCTAAGCAGCCCCCTTTAGCTGGGAACAGGGAACTGAGGCCAATGGGAGCTGCCAGGGCAGTATCTGCAAGGAGGCGCAGTGCACGGAGCCACATGCCCCCTCTCCAGGGGCCACGGGGTCGTGCCAGCTGCTTCCGGGAGTGGCACATGGCCAGGGCAGGCAGGGAGCCTGCCTTAGCCCCCCTGCGCCGCCCTACTTTTAGTGTCTGGAGATCGCGATCGACTCTCAGGGGCTCCAGGATCGACCAGTTGATCGTGATCTGCCGGTTGGTGACCACTGTTTAGAATATGTAGCAGCCTTGCATGGCTATTTTATATACTACTGCTATATAAACTGCTGCCCCACTAACCAGCTCAGCTGTGAAAAATGACTTTTAAGTGGTAAAATGTGTTTTTAAAAATATTGTGACAAATAACAGATGGGGAAACTGAGGCACGGAGAAGTGAAGTGATTTGCCCAAGGTTACCTAGGATTCCAGTGTCACAGCCAGGAATAGAACCGAGGCCTGAGTCCCAGTCCAGTGCTTCCCATCATAAATCAATGTATTTAGTATTCAAAGGCATGTTGCATTTATATAGAGTGAGAGTTTTTTTAAACTCAATTTTACTGTACTGTTGTACCTAGTGTAACCCTTCTGCCCATCTAAGTTGGCAGCAACAAGGGCCGGGTTCTGTATCTAGGGGTTCCGCTTCAATAACGCAATGCAAAACCGGCTCGAGCCCCCACCCAGTGACCTGGGACAATTACATACCACCCCCTGGGTGCCTCTAAGAGGCAATACTTCCCCTCTCGCAAGCACGGAGTCTGAGTGTAACAAAAAATGTTTAATAACATGAGGTAAACGACATCAGCATTAAATTGGAAAAAACACCACAAACAGGATTCATAACACAAACCATGAGCAAAAAAAAAAAACCCACCCCAGCAAGTTGGGCTGTGTCCTTTCCCTTGGGTTCTTGAAACCCGCAACCCAAAGATCACCAAAGTCCCAAAAGTCCAACAACCCCCCAAAGTCTCTGTCCCTGGTCAGTGCAGCCCCAGAGTTCGGGGGGGGGGGCACACAGGGCATTAAGGGGCACCTTACGTGATCCGAGGCCGACGGGGTTCCGCAACAGCCTTCACCACGAGCCGCTCCACTCCACCAGCTGTCCCGTGAGCTGCTCCCGCCGTCCCACGAACTGCTCTGGCAGCTGCTCCACTCTGCTCACCGACCAGCTCTGCTCCACTTCAGCTGTCCCTTGGGCCACTCCCACAAGGCTCCGCTCTGCTCCACTCCACAACCTGTGAGTCGCTCAGCTCCACTCCAACCGTCCCGCAAGGCTCCACTCTGCTAGCTGCTCCACCAGCTGCTTAGCATTATAGCTTCAGGCTCCCCCACTAGTTAACACAGCCTCAGTGATCTCAGCTCTTTTGTGATTTCAGCTCTTAGCAAATTTCAGCTCATAGTAGGGGAGCCCCAGTGCTAGTGCACCATTGGCCCAAAGTGAATTCAGCTCAGCAGTCTGTAACTAGACTTCTAATAGAATCAAAGTTAGCTCTGATATCCAACAGTGGAGAGAGGAGATAGTGCAATTGGTGTTTCAACCCCTCAGAGAGGAGCCCATACCATCAGGTACAAATACCTGTCCCCATCCTCTCTTTCTATTCACTGGGTTTTTGTAACCCATGCCCCTTGTCAAGCAAGTGCTACTTAGGTAATGGTGAAGGACTCACTCAGTCCTTCTATCATACAACAGGTTCACTGCCCTTGATTCACAGAATCAGGGTAACAAAACTTTATTCTTCCTGCCCCAATAACAAAGAAACTGGGGATCCCACACCAGCCAAAGTAACCACTTTGAGTTGCTGTTGTTTCATGCCAGGCGAGTGGGTGTTCCTATGCAAACAAGATCAGCCCCTGGAGTTCATAGAATCATAGAATATCAGAGTTGGAAGGGACCTCAAGAGGTCATCTAGTCCAACCCCCTGCTCAAAGCAGGACCAATTCCCAGCTAAATCATCCCAGCCAGGGCTTTGTCAAGCCGGGCCTTAAAAACCTCCAAGGAAGGAGACTCCACCACCTCCCTAGGTAACGCATTCCAGTGTTTCACCACCCTCCTAGTGAAATAGTTTTTCCTGATATCCAACCTGGACCTCCCCCACTGCAACTTGAGACCATTGCTCCTTGTTCTGTCATCTGCCACCACTGAGAACAGCCGAGCTCCATCCTCTTTGGAACCCCCCTTCAGGTAGTTGAAGGCTGCTATCAAATCCCCCCTCATTCTTCTCTTCTGGAGACTAAACAATCCCAGTTCTCTCAGCCTCTCCTCATAAGTCATGTGCTCCAGACCCCTAATCATTTTTGTTGCCCTCCGTTGGACTCTTTCCAATTTTTCCACATCCTTCTTGTAGTGTGGGGCCCAAAACTGGACACAGTATTCCAGATGAGGCCTCACCAATGTCGAATAAAGGGGAACGATCACGTTCCTCGATCTGCTGGCAATGCCCCTACTTATACATCCCAAAGGCCGTTAGCCTTCTTGGCAACAAGAGCACACTGTTGACTCATATCCAGCTTCTCGTCCACTGTGACCCCTAGGTCCTTTTCAGCAGAACTGCTACCTAGCCATTCGGTCCCTAGTCTGTAGCAGTGCATGGGATTCTTCCGTCCTAAGTGCAGGACTCTGCACTTGTCCTTGTTGAACCTCATCAGGTTTTTTTTGGCCCAATCCTCTAATTTGTCTAGGTCCCTCTGTATCCGATCCCTACCCTCTAGTGTATCTACCACGCCTCCTAGTTTAGTGTCATCTGCAAACTTGCTGTCCACACCATCCTCCAGATCATTAATAAAGATATAAAACAAAACCGGCCCCAGGACCGACCCTTGGGGCACTCCGCTTGAAACTGGCTGCCAACTAGACATGGAGGCATTGATCACTACCCGTTGAGCCCGACGATCTAGCCAACTTTCTATCCACCTTACAGTCCATTCATCCAGCCCATACTTCTTTAACTTGGCGGCAAGAATACTGTGGGAGACCGTATCAAAAGCTTTGCTAAAGTCAAGGAATAACACATCCACTGCTTTCCCCTCATCCACAGAGCCAGTTATCTCATCATAGAAGGCAATTAGGTTAGTCAGGCACGACTTCCCCTTCGTGAATCCATGCTGACTGTTCCTGATCACTTTCCTCTCCTCTAAATGTTTCATAATTGATTCCTTGAGGACCTGCTCCATGATTTTTCCAGGGACTGAGGTGAGGCTGACTGGCCTGTAGTTCCCCGGATCCTCCTTCTTCCCTTTTTTAAAGATGGGCACTACGTTAGCCTTTTTCCAGTCATCTGGGACCTCCCCCGATCGCCATGAGTTTTCAAAAATAATGGCTAATGGCTCTGCAATCTCACCCGCCAACTCTTTTAGCACCCTCGGATGCAGCGCATCCGGCCCCATGGACTTGTGCACGTCCAGTTTTTCTAAATAGTCCTGAACCACTTCTTTCTCCACAGAGGGTTGGTCACCTTCTCCCCATGCTGTACTGCCTAGTGCAGCAATCTGGGAGCTGACCTTGTGCGTGAAGACAGAGGCAAAAAAATCATTGAGTACATTAGCTTTTTCCACATCCTCGGTCACTAGGTTGCCTCCCTCATTCAGTAAGGGGCCCACACTTTCCTTGACTTTCTTCTTGTTGCTAACATACCTGAAGAAACCCTTCTTGTTACTCTTAACATCTCTTGCTAACTGCAATTCCAAGTGTGATTTGGCCTTCCTGATTTCACTCCTGCATGCCTGAGCAATATTTTTATACTCCTCCCTGGTCATTTGTCCAATCTTCCACTTCTTATAAGCCTCTTTTTTGCATTTAAGATCAGCAAGGATTTCACTGTTTAGCCAAGCTGGTCGCCTGCCATATTTACTATTCTTTCTACACATCGGGATGGTTTGTTCCTGCAACCTCAATAAGGATTCTTTAAAATACAGCCAGCTCTCCTGGACCCCTTTGCCCTTCATGTTATTCTCCCAGGGGATCCTGCCCATCTGTTCCCTGAGGGAGTCAAAGTCTGCTTTTCTGAAGTCCAGGGTCCGTATTCTGCTGCTCTCCTTTCTTCCTTGTGTCAGGATCCTGAACTCGACCATCTCATGGTCACTGCCTCCCAGGTTCCCATCCACTTTTGCTTCCCCTACTAGTTCTTCCCTGTTTGTGAGCAGCAGGTCAAGAAAAGCTTTGCCCCTAGCTGGTTCCTCCAGCACTTGCACCAGGAAATTGTCCCCTACACTTTCCAAAAATTTCCTGGATTGCCTGTGCACCGCTGTATTGCTCTCCCAGCAGATATCAGGGTGATTAAAGTCTCCCATGAGAACCAGGGCCTGTGATCTAGCAATTTCTGCTAGTTGCCAGAAGAAAGCCTCGTCCACCTCATCCCCCTGGTCTGGTGGTCTATAGCAGACTCCAACCACAACATCACCCTTGTTGCTCCCACTTCTCAACTTTATCCAGAGACTCTCAGGTTTTTCTGCAGTATCATACCGGAGCTCTGAGCAGTCATACTCCTCTCTTACATACAACGCAACTCCCCCACCTTTTCTGCCCTGCCTGTCCTTCCTGAACAGTTTATATCCATCTATGACAGTACTCCAGTCATGTGAGTTGTCCCACCAAGTCTCTGTTATTCCAATCACATCATAGTTCCCTGACTGTGCCAGGACTTCCAGTTCTCCCTGCTTGTTTCCCAGGCTTCTTGCATTTGTGTATAGGCACTTAAGATAACTCAATGATCGTCCCTCTTTCTCAGCATGAGTTCTTTTCCACACTCGCCATAATTCACCACCAGATGTCAGGGTAGAGCTCATCCTGACTCTGCTTACACTAGAAATACATTTCCATTTAAATAGAGGAAAGAAATTCCACTTTTCCGGCATAGGGATTCATGTGCATATCTTTGTTTTTCTTATTTTCCTTTGCTCCCTAACGAAAGACTTCATGGAGACTGAAGAAAGTCAGTGGCGGACATTTGATTTCTCCAGCTCATCACATATTTATATAACCAAAGTGAAATCTGTTTTCTGTTAGAAGAGAGTGGAAGGCAGAGTAAAGATTTTTTTTGTATGTTAACATATCCAAATTTTGTGTGGAAGCTGTGCTGAGAGAATAGCATAAAAAGAATGCATCTGGAAGTCATTAAAGAAACTTGCAGTGGACAATGATTAAAGCAGGATGAAATTTCTGTTGTATTTTTTTTTACAGTATCTAAGACAATCAAATGCTGCTTTTCTAAACTAGAGTTGGTCTTATGAAAATGCAAGCAAGAAAATAATTCCACCCCTTTACCGATTCCTCCAAAGGCACTTACAACTATCTCTTCTGAAATATAATCTTTAGCCTAGTGGCTAGGGTAATCAGCTGGGATGGGGGAGACCTTAGTTCATCCCATGCTTTGCTGCACATTGGGCTACCCACATTTTCCATCCTTGCCTGTCAACTGCCCTTCTCTCCACATCTTCCCATTTCATGTTGAGAGCTTCATGTTGTTCAGAACTGTTTGTTTCCATGTTATTCACGGTCTTCCTCTCTTTCTTCTTGCGTTTTCTGGCTTCCATTCAAGGGCGGTATTTGGTAAGCGTTCTTTTTCCATTCTCAGCACATGTCCCAGCCACTGATTCTAACTCTTGGTCTGGCCCAATTAATATTAAATTACTTAATTAAAGTGGAATGTCAATAGGAGAGATTTCTAATGTGGGTCTCCTTCAATCTCTCCTATTGACGTTGTTCCACTTTAATTAAATATTAATTGGGTTAGAGACGTGGTTCTCAAACTGTGGGTCGGGACCCCAAAGTGGGTCGCGACCCCACAGGGGTGGCATTAGACTTGCTGGGGTGGAAGACAAAGCCTGAGCCCTACCGCCCAGGGCCGAAGCTGAAGCCCAAGGACTTCAGCCCTTGGTGGTGGGGCACAGGGTTACAGGCCCCCCACCTGGGGCTGAAGCCCTTGGGCTTTGACTTTGATCCCCCCCCACCCAAAGAGGTGGGGCTCAGGCTTTAGTGGGGCTTGGGCAGGCTCAGACTTTGGTCCCCTGTCCTGGGGTCGTGTAGTAATTTTTGTTGTCAGAAGGTTGCGGTGCAATGAAGTTTGAGAACCCCTGGTTTAGAGCAAGAGTCCCTATGAGTCTTATGGCCAGCACACTCCCCTGAGCAGTGGAAGAGTCCTGTTCATATCCCGTCTCCTAATCAGACAGAGGGGATAATTGAAAGAGGGTCTTCCACATCCAGGTGAGGATCCTAATCACTAGGCTAAAGATTATAAGTGAGGGCCATGCCACCCAACCCCTGGCTATTTTGTGTAGGGTTAGGTAGCCTCTGAGCATGCTTACTGGATTGGGCCCTGGACATGAGTCAGGCAGCCAAACAGCTATCTTTCCTTTGGTTCATAAATCACCCAGCGGCTTAAATGGGAAATAGGTGCCCAGGTCCCTAGAAAGAGGCCCTAATGCGCATGCTCAGAAGTAGAAACACAGGTGCCTAGGGAACTTTTACTGCAAAAACTTAGGTGCTGAGAAATGTTAGGAGCCTCCAGGGTTAGATGGCAGCTGAGTGGGAGTTTTGTTGATCGCAGTGGTGCCTAAAAGTGTGATTTACGCCCTAAGTACTTTTGTGGATCCCATCCATAAGCTCTCACTATATCTGAGTGTGGAATGAAGATCACTACTCCCAAAGATGTTGTGAGATTGAATTAATTAGTGTTTGTATGGTGCTTTCAAAATGTAAAGTAGTACACCAATGACCATCACACACATCTACAATATAACCAGCTGGAGAAAGTTACAACACTTAAAAAAAAGCTATAAGCCCGAAAGAGGGTATAAATGCATGTGTTCTGCAAATGAAGCTTCTCTGCTAAATCCCCAACATATATAGTCCCTCTTGTGTAAGTCCTTTTCTGTGAGTTCTGTAACATCATCGAATTATATACCTTAAAGTAAGGTTGAGTATTTCACATACTAAAGTCCAAATTCTGGCATTTCACCTAGGAGAAGCCCTAGACAGGGAAGCAGCCAAGCAGAGGGGGAGTGTGCTCAATACTGTTTCAGGATGCCAGCAGGTGTGCAAGGAGGTAAGTTGCTAGATATGCCTTAACCTAGTGGATCCTGGGGCTCTGGCATTCTACTGGTTAGGCCTGCTCTCCTCTGGTCCCCCTCAAAGAGCACTAGTGGTAACCTAGATACCACAGTAATGGGCTCATTAGACAGTTATATAAATACATTATATCTGATCCTCCCTGATTGTGTGAAAAGAGAGAGACTTCCAGTTATTATGTATTGTCATAGTGCCTAGGAGCCCCGGTCATGGACCAGGACCCCATTGTGCTAGGTGCTGTACAAACACAGAACAAAAAGACAGCTCCTACCCCCAAGAACTCACAGTCTAAGTAATCCTGATACTTCTTCCCCAACCCAGGCCACTCTAGGAACACGAACCAGAATTTAGACCACATATTATTTTGGCTTTTGGGTCCCAACAAGGGCTGTTTCACAGATTACTATTTTTAAACCTATGATGATCCACAATGTCTTTTCACCTGTATGATCTAGACAGTCCACTCGCTATTTTTTTAATGCAATTTTGGGGTTGCTTAGCCTCACTTTTCTCCCTTGATGTTTTCTCAGCTCTGTCTTTGGCATTTCTCAGCTTTACTCAATAGCTGTGATAGGGTTATTAGATCAACTGTCAAGCCATTACTTCCTTCCTACATACCATTAAAAATTGGCCATCTGGGACCGGGCAGAGTTTGCCTGAGGCCAGATGCAGCAGCAGAATTAACAAGAAATAATCACAAATCTCTGACAGTAATAGGAAAGGAGTTTACAAGATTCTACCTCTGCTATATAGCTCATAACCTGCTAATGTGGAAAGCAAAGTGGGTCAAAGATCCAAAATGAGAGCGACACATGAAAAATATGGTAAGAATCTTGAAAGCATGTGCAAGAAAACTAACACCGATAATGTTGGGCCAGATCCTGGAGTCTTTATACATGGCCAAATACTGCACTCCCTACTGATATGCCTTGAGTGCAGGGGACTGGACTACATGACCTCTCAAGGTCTCTTCCAGTCCTACACTTCTATGACTCTATGCATAGTCTCATTGAAATCAATAAAGCTATTAAATGTAGCGGAGGCCTGGCCTGACATGAGTAAATAACACCTGGAGGGAGGTCTCATTTCTTGGATGATAGAACTAGGGAGGTAAACAGATCATTAGGTAGAAAACAGAATGCTTGTGTTACATTTTTTAGCTTGTGCTAAAAAATCATAGAGCAGGTCCTCAAGGAATCAATTTTGAAGCACTTGGAGGAGAAGAAAGTGATCAGGACCAGTCAGCATGGATTCACCAAGGGCAAGTCATGCCTGACCAACCTGATTGCCTTCTATGATGAGGTAACTGGCTCTGTGGATGAGGAGAAAGCAGTGGATGGGTTATTCCTTGACTTTAGCAAAGCTTTTGATATGGTCTCCCACAGTATTCTTGCCAGCAAGTTAAAGAAGTATGGGCTGGATGAATGGAGTATAAGGTGGATAGAAAACTGGCTAGATCATTGGCCTCAATGGGTAGTGATCTATATATCTAGTTGGCAGCCAGTATCAAGCGGAGTACCTCAAGGGTCAGTCCTGGGGCCAGTTTTGTTCAATATCTTCATTAATGATCTGGAAGATGGTGTGGATTGTACCCTCAGCAAGTTTGCAGATGACACTAAACTGGGAGGAGTGGTAGATACGCTGGAGGGTAGGGATAGGATACAGAGGGACCTAGACAAATTAGAGGATTGGGTCAAAAGAAATCTGATGAGGTTCAACAAGGACAAGTGCAGAGTCCTGCACTTAGGATGGAAGAATCCCATGCACTGCTACAGACTAGGCACTGAGCGGCGAGGCAGCAGTTCTGCAGAAAAGGACCTAGGGGTTACAGTGGATGAGAAGCTGGATGAGTCAACAGTGTGCCCTTGTTGCCAAGAAGGCTAACGGTATTTTGGGCTATATAAGTAGAGCATTGCCAGCAGATCGAGGGAGGTAATCATTCCCCTCTATTCAGCATTGGTGAGGCCTCATCTGGAGTACTGTGTCCAGTTTTGGGCCCCACACTACAAGAAGGATGTGGAAAAATTGGAAAGAATCCAGCGGAGGGCCACAAAAATGATTGTGGGTTGGAGCACATGACTTATGAGGAGAGGCTGAGGGAAATGGGTTTATTTAGTCTGCAGAAGAGAAGAATGAGGTGGGATTTGATAGCTGCTTTCAACTACCTGAAAGGGATTCCAAAGAGGATGGATCTAGGCTGTTCTCAGTGGTAGCAGATGACAGAACAAGGAGTAATGGTCTCAAGTTGCAGTGGGGGAGGTTTAGGTTGGATATTAGGAAAAGCTTTTTCACTAGGAGGGTGGTGAAGCACTGGAATGCGTTACCTAGGGAGGTGCTGGAATCTCCTTCCTTAGAGCTTTTTAAGGCCCGGCTTGACAAAGCCCTAGCTGAGATGATTTAGTTGGTGTTGTTCCTGCTTTGAGCAGGGGGTTGGACTAGATGACCTCCTGAGGTCCCTTCCAACCCTGATATTCTATGATTCTATGATTCTATGAAATAAGGTAAGTGAAGAGGTCAGTAGGCTAAAAAGACAGAATGTCTGAGCCAGCTACATTAAGAGGGAGAACACCCAGAGAACCATTTACTAACAATGGACAAGATAAATTAGGAATATGAGATGAGGTAAAAAGTCAGTCAAGAATAGGTCAAGCATATGCCCGGACATAACATGCTGCCAGTTCTAAAACGTGTGATGCAACGTATAGTAAATGCAATGCAATGTGTAAATGTATATAAGGGAAGAGTTTTTCTGTGTAACTTTGGATGTGTGGTACAACATATGCCCACGCCCCTACACTTAAGCCTGATCAGCTCAGTGTAATTTTGCTGTATGTCAAATAAAGCACCTGGGTGACAAAATCTGGAGTCACACTGAATTATTTTGGATCCCAGAGGACTGGATGAAGTGTTTTCCCAGAACTGGACAAGGTGTTATGGATAAGCTAAGTGGAAAAGATCTCAGAGGGAATCCCACCATTAATGTGAGTACAGCATACAGCAATAGGGCCTTACTCAAGTTAATCTACCAATGAGGAGAACATTTTGGCTACAAAAGTCACACAATGGAGTTTGTGGCTTATTCTTAGTTTTAATAAGAATAAGCGGGGGCCAGATTTTCAGGCAATTTAAGGTTTCAGACAATTTAGATGTGCAGAAAGCCCCATTGTGTGACTGTTGTATTCAAAAAGTGGGTTATATGCAGTTGTGAATTTGTGAGCTTTGTGAAAGGTTCAAGGTGGGATGAAATTTTGCAGGCAGTGTTGCACTAGCTTACAGTAAGCAGGACCCACATCTTCTACAGGAGGAATTAATTTATGGATGAGTACCCTGGGATATAGTGATCATGGGATCACAATGAAGGTTGAAAAAAAATGAGCCCTACTACCATTGTGTATACACATTCTGTAGTTTTGGATTTCTGTTTTTTGTCACTGACATCGCTGATTGTCCAAGTAACCTCAAAGCACAAAACTACCATAGGGCTGAAATTAGAAAATGGTGAGGGAAGTAACCCTTGTAGGAACCAGAGTACCACAGGTAAACAGACATAATGATGGTCAAATAGGACTTAAGAAGTCCTCAAAATAATGACTAGGAATACTGAGGCTTGCAGTAATGTGGTATAATATCCAAGAACAGCAGCAGGCATCACCACTGGAATGTGGAGGATAAAACTGCCAAGTTTTCCAGACAGTGAAATAAGAGAGTTTCCAGCTTGAGGTGGCTGTGGGGCTGTTGTAGTTTCTAAGCTCAAAGGGAAAACCATAAACCCTTCCTAACTCCCTGTGGATGGTTCATACACTGTAGGTGTTTTGTTTTTCCAACACACTTTTTCATTTCTTCCACTCCTGTTCCCCTTGAGCTGTTACTTTCACTGCATTCTGCCTGCAAAGAAGCTCCTGCCTCTCATCTATTTTAGTTATCAGACACAAAGGAGGCAGGGCAAGCAGACGTGTTAACACAAATGGAAAACAGCCACAGAATTGTAGCTGTGAAGACTTGGTGATCAGTAATGTAATGCTAATGTGTGCTCCTGTGCTTTGTGCTCTGATCTTTCAGAAAGGCACAAAGGAATCTGAATAAATACTGTACATGTTGCAACAACTTTGGTGTGTTCTCCATTATTGTGCTCTCTCTCCAGTCTTTGCAACCGGGCATTGTTAGTCAGACATGCCACATGTGAGATGGATTTCTATCTGGTGGCCCTTGTGAACAGCACTAGTGGTCTCAGCCCAGTTTTGAGTTGGCAGATATCCACACCATGTGCAAAAACAACCATTCACCAACACAATAGGCATTTTTGTTGGCAATCTGACTAGACTGAGTGGAAATGGATGTTGGATTACCCACTGTCCCCTAGAGGTGATCCTTCTACATCAGGGCTGAGGCACACCGATGGAATGTGTGAAAGTTTGCACTCTCATTGTTTGTACAATTCCACTCTTTTGAAGAACCAGAGGACTTCAGCCTCCTGGTTCATCAAGCTGGCATGTTTCACCTGTGTAGTAAATCTGCTAAATTTCTATTTCCCTCCTTCCCTCACAATAAACGACCCTAGAGCTCACCCGTTAATAGCTCTGTACAGTATCAGCCAGCCGTGAGGATGGAGAAAAGAAAGCAGACATTACATATGACTAACAAGACCTGGTGAGTTGTTACCATTTGGGAGCCCACTAAAGCATCTTCTCTGAGAAGAAAGAGTCAAGTTTGGGAACTATCCAGTCGCCAGGCTAGTGTCCTTCCTTTCTTTTGCAAAACAAGGGAGACTGGGCCTTGGTAGCTGAGTGTAACGACCCCAAGGAGAGGCAGCTTGGCAGTTGTGAAGAAGCAGTGTGGCTGCATGTGGGGCCAGAGTATTCAGAGTAAGGACTGGGAACCAGGTGAGATGGCATGTGTGGTAAACATTCATACAGAATTACAGATGTAAGCAGATTCAGGATGAGCTCTACCCTGACATCTGATGGTGAATTATGGCAAGTGTGGAAAAGAACTTCAGGGACTGATTTTGTTTGCATAGGCACACCCACCTCACCTAGCATGAGCCCACGGCAGCCCAAAATGGTCACTTTGGCAGCTGTGGGATCCCCAGTTTCTCTGTTATTGGGGCAGGAGGAATAAAGTGTTGTTACCCTGATTATGTGAATCAAGGACAATGAAACTGTTTTATGACAAGAGGGTCTCACCATCACCTAAGTAGCACTTGCTAGACAAGGAACATGGGTTCCAAAACCCAGTGAATGGAGAGAGGTTGGGGGCAGGTATGTGTATCTGATTGTATGGGCCTCTTTTGAGGGCCTGAAACACCAATTGCACCACCTCCTTTCTCCACTGTTGAATAGCAGAGCTAATTTTGATTCCATTAAGAGTCTAGTTAGAGACAGCTGAGCTGAATTCACTTTGGGCCAATGGTGCATCCAGCACTGGGGCTCCCCTACTACAAGCTGAAATCACTAAAAGAGCCAAAGTTACTGAGCTGAGATCACTGACCGCTGTGTTAACTAGTGGGGGAGCCTGACGATATATTGCTAAGCGGCTGGCAGAGCGGAGCAGTTTGCAGGATGGTTGGAATGGAACGTGGAGTGGAGCTGAGCAGTTTGTGGGGACAGCTGGAGCGGTTCATGGGATGGCTGGTGAAGTGGAGCAGCTGGCAGAGCGAAGCAATTTGTGGGACGGTTGGAGCGGCCCACGGAACAGCGAGCGGAGTGGAGTGGAACAGAGCAGTTTGCGGGGACAGCTGGAGCGGCTCACGGGATGGCTGGAGGAGTAGCTGGTAGCGGAGCCGTTCGTGGTGAAGGCTGCAGCAGAACTCCACGGAGTGGCGGGGCAGGCGGCCCCAGACCACATAAGGTGCCCCTTAACACATGGGTCTGCGCGCTGCCCCCCCCCTTTCCACCCAGGTGAGGGGAGAGGGGGAAACCCTGCAGATAAACTTTTGAACTCTGGGGTGGCACTGACCAGGGACAGAGACTTTTGGGTTGTTGGACTTTGGGGTGATTGGACTTAAGGCCCTGAGGGGAAAAGGACACTGCCAAACTTACTTGGAGGTGGGTCTTTTGCTCATGGTTTGTGTTATGAATCCTGTTTGTGGTGTTTCCCCAACATAATGCTGCATTGTTTCCCTCCTTTATTAAAAGACTTTTGCTACACTCAAGACTCCATGCTTGCGAGAGGGGAAGTATTGCCTCCTAGAGGCGCCCGGGGGGTGGTATGTAATTGTCCCAGGTCACTGGGTGGGGGCTCGAGCCGGTGTTGCATTGCGTTATTGAAACGGAACCCCTAGATACTGAACCCGGCGTTTGTTGCTGCCAACTCAGAGGGGCAGAAGGGTTACACAAAGATATGGTCTCTAACTGTAAATTAGAAAAAACAAACATAACAACAACAACCACCACCACAGGCCCTAAAGACAGGAATAAAGTAAAGAAAAGAGGGAGGCAGTTTAATAAAAACAATAGTGTGTGTCATTATCTAGCAATATGCAGCAAAAGGGAAGGAGACAAGGCAAAGGTGGGGTTTGCGAAGGGATCTGGACAGAAAAATATCCCCCTCCCTCTCTTTCCCCCACAGAAAGTTTCAATTTTTCATCAAAAAAACAAGAACCTGAAAAATGAAAATTTTTGTTTAAAAACTGAAATGTCTTTTGTTGAAAAGGGAATATTTCCTGGTGTGGGGTTGTTCAGTTTTCTGGCAAAATTGATTTTTTTTTGACACTTTTTGTAAAAGTTTTCTTTGAATAGAAACACAAATTCTCTGTCAAGAAAAATGTTTTGATAGAAAATGTTTGACCAGCCCTTGGGGAGTGAGGATCCTGGCACACAGGAAGAGAGAAGTCATTCCAGGTATAGAAAGCAGTGGAGGAAAAGGGCACAAGAGGAGGAGGAGCTACAGGAAGTGATAAAGTGGTGGTGGGTGGGGGGGTGAGGTGAAGTGAGGACTAACAGGTGAGGAGTGTTGAGATAGAGGCAGAAGCTGGGCTGTGCAGGTGATTAAAAATTAGCGTGAAGAACTTGAACTTTATGCAAAAAGAGATTTAGTGAAGAAGCGGGGGTGGGGGGAATGATATGGTCACAGCAGTTGGAGAAGGTGGCTAATTTAGCTTCAAGATATTGGATAAATTGAAGAAGGGAGAAGCAGAGATGGTTTCAAAGTACATAATCTGGAAGCTAGAAGAATTGAACAAAGAACTGCAAGGGAGTGGCCTGGAGAAAGAACAGTTTAGAAAAGCCAATCTAAGCCTTATGGAGAGCTGTGAGGGCAGAGGGCTGGGAGAGATCGGGAAGCAGGACTGAAGCTGGTATGACACTAGAGACAGGAGAGATTGTGGCCACAATATAGTCAAAGAACTGCAGCAGGAGGGCCTAGAGGTCCCAGTGCTTTCAAAGGAAAATGACCAGCAAGTGCTGTTGTACTCTATGGGCAGACAGCCTGCATTTTGAACCCCATAGCAGGGCAAGAGAAGAGGGACTGCCTCCTTTCAGAAAGGAGCAGGAACTAGACATGACAAAAAAGTCCCTGGGTTGGGTTTGGTGCAGCTGGGAAATATCTCTGTCTGTGTCTGCAGGAGGGAGTGCAATGAACAAGTGAGCAACAGGCCTATGAGCTGGGCCAGTAGAACAGAGAATGGGCACAATGGGTGTTGCGTACTCAAATGGAAGGTTGGGAAGGGGGTCACCTGACTATTGTCTTTAAGGGAAGGCCTTCCAGCCAAGGGGAAACTGATTTAGTAGTCTCACTCTCAATAGAAATTTTGTAGAAGGGTCCCAGAAAGGCTACCTGAAACGTTGCTCAGTCCAGACACCTAAGATGATGCTGAACTCTGAAATAAACATAACCCAGTTTTAAGTAAGTAGAAAATTTCAGTAACCAGTTTGATAAAAAAAAAATCGAAAATGTCACAAAAATTGGGAAAAAAGGGGAAAAAAATTGTTTTTCATGGAAAGAATGATTTTCCAGAAAAGGCTATTTATTGTCAGACTGTTCATTCAAAAAATGTTGGCGAGCACTCTTTAGGACAGAGTTCTTAGCTGAATTGTTATTGGGACAGGGACATCGTTTTTAGGAAGGCAAACAATACCTCTGAGAGAACCTTGCTGGGGCCTAACTTAATATTTCTGGCCTATGTCCTAGAATAAGTGTTGTTGGCATAGCCACAGGAACATCAAGACAAAAATGGACATGTCAGATTCAGGGGCTTGGATTCATTTTGGATTCAGGCAAGAACATAGTTCTGAGCCTTCCCTTATCATGAAAGAGCTACTTAGCACAATGGATAGAGGATGGTGCAGTTACCATTCAACTACCTGGGAGCCCCCAGGCAGAATTTTGACTGAGTCATCCAAAATTCCTCCTTTGGACTCCAGCTGCAGCATAGCCCTCTGGACCTCCTTCAGAATGCCTTTGCTTGTAAAAGAAAAGCCAGATTCAAGCCTTAAACGGGGACATCAAAACCTACCCCAGGATTGTTGTTGATGAGCTGCTGCAGGAGGAGGCCTTTTTCTCTTTGGTAATATGGTTTTCCCTATGGCAATGCATATCTGTTTCTAGCATTGACTCTTGAACTTTAAAAATCGATCATTTGTTTAGTTTTAAGCAGTCTTCCTCTTCTGCCAATAAGTGCCCTTTGCTCTCCTCGGTGAGGACCTGCTGTCACTTTCATTGATCTCTTTCTCTATGAACTTAAAGGATCCCATGGAAGTGTCCAGTCCTGATGGCTAAAACAGAAAGGTGTCTTCCTCAGACTATTCAAAGTGAACACCACAGCCTGCTGATTTTAGCTCTTTGGCTTCCTATTCCTCCCTAATATTTGTAAATTAAACTTCATTTTCAGGTTTCTGAATACTGTTCCAAAGTTTATGTGATTCCTTTAATTATGACATGAAATATAGGCACAGGCATTCCAAGAAACCAACAATTACCTGGAACATGAGATTAGAGAGAGAATTACGGAGGCCTGCTGCATCATTTGTGAAACATCATGAAAAGTAACTGAAGTAGCGAGTGCTGAAGATAGATCTGGCTAGTTTGCAGTAATTAAGTTTGAAACATTTTGGGGGTGTCATATTGCAATGCAATAGTGAGGTGATAGACTTAAGACTGAGATGCTCATCGGGTCACCTTTGAGTTACCTGAAAGTGCATAAAAAAGCATTTTTTCATCAATTAAGTGAACACTGTACTTGAATAATCAGATGTGGCTTATTTTAAGATAACATAATTGGTACATATTTTGTCTTCATTATGCACTAGAGCTTTTGTCTTGTTTTCAGATATTTGGTTTAGAAACAATGCAGTTACAGCTATTTGTAAATGCAATACAACGCATGCTCATCAGTTTGCTTTCCTTAACTTGTGTACATATTCAGAGCCCCACAATTAAATCTCTGCACGTGTAATTTTCTGACAATGGCAGGAGAGGATAGTGTGATAGAGATGGATTAAACCTAGCATAGAACAGAAGAACTTTCTTATTATCATAAACAGAAGATATATATCAAAATCTCCAGTATTCAGCAACAAAATGGCAAAATGGCCCTAAATTCTGCAGCAAGATCTATCCAGTGACAACTGAACTTAGAGTCTATGATCTCTGCTTAAATTTTAATCGGGCATTCAGATCACAGGGTATTTTTCAGATCCCTGAGTGTATGGCTGTAACTCTTAGAATCAGGTTTGGAAGTGTGAATTTACTTTGGACTGTGGGTTCACAAATGTGGATACTCTTTCCAGAAACTTTCCTCAATAATTCATTGAAAACATACCCACCACCAAAGCTCGTTCACTTGACTGTTTCCTAAAAGTGAGCAGGAAAAGAGTGCAAATCCAGTTGAAGTACTTTTATGAAAAAGTGCTAATATCTAAACCTTTTTTGTAGTATTCTTCCATCTCTATTTTAGAAGACTCCACTAGTACTATTACCAACATAAGGCTAGACTCACGCTGGGTGAGATATCTTAGTGTAGGTGGGAGTGACTGTTAGGGGGGTAAATGTGGTATAATCTTACCTTGTGCCTCCCTGATCCTGAGGTTGACTGCGGGCTGGCCCAGCTTCTAGCATAGTTCAGAGCAACCTCAAGGTTTTGTTCAATTATGTCCAAATTATGTCCTAAGAACCATTTCAGCAGCCAGCAATCACCAGAGCACAGCAGCACTTTGGCTATGCCCTCTTTTTCCCAGCTTTGCCCCTGTGCTTGGAATTGTGGTGTGTGTGGGGCATGGGTCTCCAACTTTTTAAAGCACAAGATCACTTTTTGAATTTAAATGCAACCCAGGATCTACCCTGCCCCTTCCCTGGTGCCCTGCACTCCATCCCCACTCCCTCCGTCGCTCGCTCTCCCCCACCCTCACTCACTCACTGGGGCAGGGGGTGGGGGTGCAGGCTCTGGGCTGGGGCAGAGGAGTTTGGAGTGTGGGAGGGGGCTCTGGGCTGAGCCTGGGTCAGGGGGTTGGCACAGAGGATGGGGTGAGGGGTGCAAGCTCTGGGAGGGAGTTTGGGTGCAGGAGGGGGCTCCGGGCTGGAGCAGGGAGTTGGGGTGCAGGAGGGAGTGTGGGGTGTGGGCTCTAGGAAGGAGTTTGGGTTCAGGAGGGGGCTCAGGGCTCCCTGCCTGCCCTGGCCCCACGCTGCTCCTGGAAGCAGCTGGCACGTCCCTGCGGCCCTTTGGGGGGTACATGGCACCACAAACTGCCCCTACCTGCAGGCACTGACCCCGCAGCTTCCATTGGCCGCAGTTCCCTGTTCCTGGCCAATGGGAGCTGCGGAGCCGGGAGTCAGGATAACACTGAAAATACCCTGATTGCACTGGTCTGTGAGGATGGTGGCATCAAATACTATAAGCAAACTTCATAGTGGAAATGGAAGGTCTTGGCGCCTACTATGTGAAACAAAGAGGACAGAAGCGGTGGCGGCCTGTCACAAGGATGAATTGCTCTCATCCTTGCAGATAGCAGCCACAACAATTTGTTCTTTAGCTGTCTTATTGCTCCGGCCTTTCCTGCTTCTTGGGACAATGTAATGTACAACGAACAACGTCAGCAAATAGCTCCCTGCAAATGGCCCCGAGCTCTCTGTAGGGCACAAGGCTCCTCTGGGGTTGGGTGGGAAATGCTCCTAGCCACTAACAGGAGACTATTACTTCCTGATAGCCCCACCACTGTGATGAGCACACTCTACTGATTCCTTTGGAGGAGTTCTTCAGCGCTCTGTGTCCCTAAGGTGTCCTAAAGCAGCCATCCTTCCTGAGCACTTCCTGGGCTCTGTGGCTGTGAAGTGTCCCCAGGAAGTGTTAGGAACTTCAGCCCTCCCACCCCCCACTCTTTGAGTTTTTCCACCCACCACCTATAATTAGCTGCCCTCACCAGTGATCAGGTTATGCTCTGATGTCTGTTTCTGTAAGGAAAGGACCTAGAGACTCTCTCTCTCTAGTAATGAAAAGCTAGGTTTCCATTGCCATTGAGATTGCTGGAGCGGGCATCCGTCTCAATTAAAAACATTGATAACTTTAAAATTTGCACTGCAATAAATGAAACCTCAGGGCTGAGCACTCGGTCTTCCCTAAAGGAGTCAACAAGAGGGCTCAGCAAACATACACGTACGTCCCTCCTGCTTTCTGATGGGTGGTTTTGCTATGGAATGGCAAAACACACGATAGGATGTTTTGCCCTCTGGTGAATGCCTCTCCGTGACAGGGACCCTGCCCACTCCCACTGCATGTATGGAGCCCATCAAAGTGCTTCTCATGGGGGGTTACATTCTCATGAGCCTTCGGTCCATTGCGGGTTCAGCACCCATCTCTTCTGAGCTTCACAGAGCTTGACGGGGTCCATCAAGAGAGTTAATGTAGGTTTCTAAAGTCTCTAGCTGATCTCCTTGCAAAAAGAGAACGCAGAGTGCAGCCCCCTGTCAGCAGCCCCCGAACCAAACCACTAAGACCACGTTGGGCCCAGACCTAGGGTTTGGAGGCTGATGGGACATTTTTTTTTGGTGGATTTTCGATGGGGGCCTTATAATGGAAACTCAGCTGTAACCTAAATGCTGGACGGCTGCTGTTCCCCTCTCCCCAGAGTGACTCAGCTGAGAACACAGGGAGGAAGGGCAGGAAGAGGCAATTACAGTGTCCTGGAGCACTTAGCTATTGACTCATAGTGTTACTCATGCAGAAGCATCTGTGTCAGCATGGGGCCCTGCACAGAAAGGCTGGGAACCAGATGTGCATAGAGAGATGCTTGTCACGAACGGTGCTGTTTCTGTGAAGGGTTTTTATTGAGAGTTGGCTCAGGGCACAAACTGTGTTAAAGTCATAGGCACAAGTGAAAGGAGAAGTCAGAGTCTCTGAGGCCCGAAGGGACCCCTATGAACACCTAGTCTGTCCTCCATAGAACTTCTCCAAAATAATTCCTGGAGCAGATCTGTTAGAAAAACATCCCGTCTTGATTTAAAAATTGCCAGGGATGGAGAATCCCTCATGACCCTGGGGAAATTGTCCCAATGGTTAACTACTCTGTCAAAAATGTACCCCTTATTTCCAGTCTAAAGTTGGCCAGCTTCATCATCTATCCACTGGCCTGCATTCTACCTCCGTTAGCGGGATGCAGCTAACAGCTTCTGCGGAGATAGTGCTGCCAGATCTGCCAGGCTGCAGTTGCTTTCAGAGGCAGCAATCTAGAGAGGCCCTCTGGTTCATCATCCACCTTGCCCTGGTACTGCAGCACAGATAGGACATTGCAGGGGAGAGGTAGGGGGGAAAGGGGCTAGACTGGTGCAAATTCTTGTCCCAGCTGAGCAGTGTGACAGTGCACCTAGCCCTCAGGTTTCTTCCCATGCCAGCATGGCTCCTGGGCTGCTCAGCCAGGAGGCCTTGTGCTTGGCTGAGGAGAGGAGGCTAGTCCCCACAGAGTCAGGAGAAGCCAGCAGGAGATGCTTTTGGAAACTGTGCTTTGCTCACCTCCTCTTTCCCCCAATGCCAGGGTGTGAAAGGGGGTTGACTTAAGGAGTAGATCGTGGATCATCACGGATTGCCCCCCAGCTGGGGGATTTCATCTGTGGCTGGAGACAGGGCAAGAGCGGAGCAGGGCTAGGACCAAACTACGATCAGCAAGCCTGGTAAACATCGCTCATTGACTTCAGCTGATCTGTGCTGATTTATAGCAGTGGAGGATCCAAGCCATCATGTCTACCTATGCACACGGAACCAGGTTTAAAAACAGCTGTGTTCCTTCCTGAAAGCCAAAGCTCAGCTGCACTAGTTGTCTAGCAGACTTTACAGGTAATATTTTCATCCCTGACTATGTCCCACCAAGCAGGGTGACTGGGCAAGCACTGTTGGTGCAAACACACGTGCTCACATCACATGCAAAGACAGGCGTGTGCCTGCATGTGAGGAATACCCATCGGCCCCTAGCATGTAAGCAAAACCTGTTAAGTGTGAACGGTGATGAACAAAGAGGAAGAACATGCTTTGCACTGTATCACAAATCACTCTTTTCAAACATATTTCAAAATGCATTTTTCCACTGCTCATTCCCCTCTTCCTAGACCCTTGCAGAGTTTTCTAAAGAACTCCTAGAATTTGAGGAAAGGCAGGAGAGAAGGCAAGGGAATCATTAGAATCACTGGAGGTAACGGTTACAGAGGCTGAGAAGCTGGATATGAGTCAACAGTGTGCCCTTGTTGCCAAGAAGGCTAATGGCATTTTGGGCTGTATAAGTAGGGGCATTGCTGTAACCCCTAGGTCCTTTTCTGCAGAACTGCTGCCTAGCCATTCGGTCCCTAGTCTGAAGCAGTGCATGGGATTCTTCCGTCCTAAGTACAGAACTCTGCACTTGTCCTTGTTGAACCTCATCAGATTTCTTTTGGCCCAATCCTCTAATTTGTCTAGTTCCCACTGTATCCTATCCCTACCCTCCAGCGTATCTGCCACTCCTCCCAGTTTAGTGTCATCTGCAAACTTGCTGAGAGTGCAGTCCACGCCATCCTCCAGATCATTAATGAAGATATTGAACAAAACCGGCCCCAGGACCAACCCTTGGGGCACTCCACTTGATACCGGCTGCCAACTAGACATGGAGCCATTGATCTCTACCCATTGAGCCCGATGATCTAGACAGCTTTCTATCCACCTTATAGTCCATTCATCAGTATGCTTCAACAACTTGCTTCAAGAATACTGTGGGAGACCATATCAAAAGCTTTGCTAAAGTCAAGGAATAACACGTCCACTGCTTTCCCCTCATCCACAGAGCCAGTTATCTCATCATAGAAGGCAATTAGGTTAGTCAGGCTTGACTTGCCCTTGGTGAATCCATGCTGACTGTTCCTGATCACTTTCCTCTCCCTGAAGTGCTTCAAAATTGATTCCTTGAGGTCCTGCTCCATGATTTTTCCAGGGACTGAGGTGAGGCTGACTGGCCTGTAGTTCTCTGGATCCTTCTTCTTCCCTTTTTTAAAGATGGGCACTACATTAGCCTTTTTCCAGTCATCTGGGACCTCCCCCAATTGCCATGAGTTTTCAAAAATAATGGCCAATGGCTCTGCAATCATATCCGCCAACTCCTTTAGCAGCCTCCGATGCAGTGCATCCAGCCCAATGGACTTGTGCTTGTCCAGCTTTTCTAAATAGTCCTGATCCACTTCTTTCTCCACAGAGGGCTGCTCACCTCTTCCGTATACTGTGCTGCCCAGTAGTCTGGGAGCTGACCTTGTTCATGAAGACAGAGGCAAAAAAAGCATTGAGTACATTAGCTTTTTCTACATCCTCTGTCACTAGTTTGCCTCCCCAATACAGTAAGGGGCCCACACTTCCCCTGACCTTCTTGTTGTTGCTAACATACCTTTAGAAACCCTTCTTGTTACCCTTCACATCCACTACAGAAAACAAAAACTATCAAAATAACAGTAGAAATGATGTGCGCCAAACTGCATTTTGTTGTTTTTCTCCATTTTATGAAGCTGATTGCATCTAAGCAAAATCAGTTCTATAATAAATGGAGGTCTACACTTGGTGAGACGAATAGGAAAGAACATAAATGTTGTCATGTAGAATGGTGATGAAAAGGAAATTAACAAAGGTTCCAAAGAGGCAGCAAATAAATTCTTTAGCTAGAGCAGAGGTGAGAAGTCCCTCTGGATCTGATAGGCCTCCAACGAGGAATAGCTATGCAAATAGTTTTTTGTATAATCAGTGAGGCGGAAATACCGAGTAGATAGTTATTTTGGTATTGTGGAGTGAAGGCACAGTGCCTGAATTGAGAAAAGAAATTGCAGAACTACTTGAGACGAGATTGCAGGCAGAGAAAGGATGGTCTCCTGGTTACAGTGGTCGAATGAGGCCCTGGAGAATTGGATTCCATCCCTGGCTTTGCCACAGAGTTGCTGTGTGATGCCAGGCAAGTCACTTAAACCAGACTATTCACAGGTGGTCACTAGTTGTATGCTCCTCCATTTCTGGTTGTCCAATATGACGTAACGTGGACCAGATTTGCAGAAATGCTGAGCACTCACAACCGCAATTGAAGTCAATGGGAGCCGTGCTCTGAATATATTAAGTGCTTTGAAAATGCCAAGTACCTTAGTTGTCTCACATTAGCCACCCAAAATCCGTGGATGCTGACAGTTCTGCACCTCAGTTCCCCAATGATACCCACTCAGCTCACAGCAGTGTTGTGAAGATATGTTCAGTGAAGTTTGTGAATCACTTTGTGCTATGGTGACAGACAGCACCTCAGACATTTCCCTTAATCATTCTGTATTCAGAGCAGGGTTTGGATGATTCATGGTAAATCAGTTCCTGAGCCACAAAGTAAATGCTGAAGATAAAAGGAAATACTGACACCATCCATCCTGTGCACTGAATGAGGCAGAAGGTCCTGGGGACAAAATATAATCATAGAATCATAGAATATCAGGGTTGGAAGGGACCTCAAGAAGTCATCTAGTCCAACCCCCTGCTCAAAGAAGGACCAATTCCCAACTAAATCATCCCAGCCAGGGCTTTGTCAAGCCGGGCCTTAAAAACCACCAAGGAAGGAGACTCCACCACCTCCCTAGGTAACGCATTCCAGTGTTTCACCACCCTCTTAGTGAAATAGTTTTTCCTAATATCCAACCTGGACCTCCCCCACTGCAACTTGAGACCATTGCTCCTTGTTCTGTCATCTGCCACCACTGAGAACAGCCAAGCTCCATCCTCTTTGGAACCCCCTTCAGGTAGTTGAAGGCTGCTATCAAATCCCCCCTCATTCTTCTCTTCTGGAGACTAAACAATCCCAGTTCCCTCAGCCTCTCCTCATAAGTCATGTGCTCCAGACCCCTAATCATTTTTGTTGTCCTCCGTTGGACTCTTTCCAATTTTTCCACATCCTTCTTGTAGTGTGGGGCCCAAAACTGGACACAGTATTCCAGATGAGGCCTCACCAATGTCGAATAAAGGGGAACGATCACGTTCCTCGATCTGCTGGCAATGCCCCTACTTATACAGCCCAAAATGCCGTTAGCCTTCTTGGCAACAAGAGCACACTGTTGACTCATATCCAGCTTCTCGTCCACTGTGACCCCTAGGTCCTTTTC
>NC_048305.1:44426917-44442269 GCF_013100865.1 Trachemys scripta elegans | reverse complement strand
TTTCTACCAGGTGTCTGAGCTTGGGCATGCAAAATTGAGGCACTCAAAATAAAAGGTTCCTTTTGAAAATTTGGATTAAGTGGATTTCAGAAACTTATTAAGAAAATATGTAACAGGGATGGAACTAGAAATAAAACTTCCAACTTCCAGTCTTGTTCCTTAATCAAAAGATTTTCCTAATTCCCCACATTATCCAGCAGCATAACACGGTACCAACAGTATCATAGAATCATAGAATATCAGAGTTGGAAGGGACCTCAAGAGGTCATCTAGTCCAACCCCCTGCTCAAAGCAGGACCAATTCCCAGCTAAATCATCCCAGCCAGGGCTTTGTCAAGCCGGGCCTTAAAAACCTCCAAGGAAGGAGACTCCACCACCTCCCTAGGTAACGCATTCCAGTGTTTCACCACCCTCCTAGTGAAATAGTTTTTCCTGATATCCAACCTGGACCTCCCCCACTGCAACTTGAGACCATTGCTCCTTGTTCTGTCATCTGCCACCACTGAGAACAGCCGAGCTCCATCCTCTTTGGAACCCCCCTTCAGGTAGTTGAAGGCTGCTATCAAATCCCCCCTCATTCTTCTCTTCTGGAGACTAAACAATCCCAGTTCTCTCAGCCTCTCCTCATAAGTCATGTGCTCCAGACCCCTAATCATTTTTGTTGCCCTCCGCTGGACTCTTTCCAATTTTTCCACATCCTTCTTGTAGTGTGGGGCCCAAAACTGGACACAGTATTCCAGATGAGGCCTCACCAATGTCGAATAAAGGGGAACGATCACGTTCCTCGATCTGCTGGCAATGCCCCTACTTATACATCCCAAAGGCCGTTAGCCTTCTTGGCAACAAGAGCACACTGTTGACTCATATCCAGCTTCTCGTCCACTGTGACCCCTAGGTCCTTTTCAGCAGAACTGCTACCTAGCCATTCGGTCCCTAGTCTGTAGCAGTGCATGGGATTCTTCCGTCCTAAGTGCAGGACTCTGCACTTGTCCTTGTTGAACCTCATCAGGTTTTTTTCTGCCCAATCCTCTAATTTGTCTAGGTCCCTCTGTATCCGATCCCTACCCTCTAGTGTATCTACCACGCCTCCTAGTTTAGTGTCATCTGCAAACTTGCTGAGAGTGCAGTCCACACCATCCTCCAGATCATTAATAAAGATATTAAACAAAACCGGCCCCAGGACCGACCCTTGGGGCACTCCACTTGAAACCGGCTGCCAACTAGACATGGAGCCATTGATCACTACCCGTTGAGCCCGACGATCTAGCCAGCTTTCTATCCACCTTACAGTCCATTCATCCAGCCCATACTTCTTTAACTTGGTGGCTAGAATACTGTGGGAAACCGTATCAAAAGCTTTGCTAAAGTCAAGAAATAACACATCCACTGCTTTCCCCTCATCCACAGAGCCAGTTATCTCATCATAGAAGGCAATTAGGTTAGTCAGGCACGACTTCCCCTTCGTGAATCCATGCTGACTGTTCCTGATCACTTTCCTCTCCTCTAAATGTTTCATAATTGATTCCTTGAGGACCTGCTCCATAATTTTTCCAGGGACTGAGGTGAGGCTGACTGGCCTGTAGTTCCCCGGATCCTCCTTCTTCCCTTTTTTAAAGATGGGCACTACATTAGCCTTTTTCCAGTCATCTGGGACCTCCCCCGATCGCCATGAGTTTTCAAAAATAATGGCTAACGGCTCTGCAATCACACCCGCCAACTCCTTTAGCACCCTCGGATGCAGCACATCCGGCCCCATGGACTTGTGCACGTCCAGTTTTTCTAAATAGTCCCGAACCACTTCTTTCTCCACAGAGGGCTGGCCACCTTCTCCCCATACTGTACTGCCCAGTGCAGCAATCTGGGAGTTGACCTTGTTCGTGAAGACAGAGGCAAAAAAATCATTGAGTACATTAGCTTTTTCCACATCCTCGGTCACTAGGTTGCCTCCCTCATTCAGTAAGGGGCCCACACTTTCCTTGATTTTCTTCTTGTTGCTAACATACCTGAAGAAACCCTTCTTGTTACTCTTAACATCTCTTGCTAACTGCAACTCCAAGTGTGATTTGGCCTTCCTGATTTCACTCCTGCATGCCTGAGCAATATTTTTATACTCCTTCCTGGTCATTTGTCCAATCTTCCACTTCTTGTAAGCTTCTTTTTTGCGTTTAAGATCAGCAAGGATTTCACTGTTTAGCCAAGCTGGTCGCCTGCCATATTTACTATTCTTTCTACACATCGGGATGGTTTGTTCCTGCAACCGCAATAAGGATTCTTTAAAATACAGCCAGCTCTCCTGGACCCCTTTGCCCTTCATGTTATTCTCCCAGGGGATCCTGCCCATCCGTTCCCTGAGGGAGTCAAAGTCTGCTTTTCTGAAGTCCAGGGTCCGTATTCTGCTGCTCTCCTTTCTTCCTTGTGTAAGGATCCTGAACTCGACCATCTCATGGTCACTGCCTCCCAGGTTCCCATCCACTTTTGCTTCTCCTACTAATTCTTCCCTGTTTGTGAGCAGCAGGTCAAGAAAAGCTCTGCCCCTAGTTGGTTCCTCCAGCACTTGCACCAGGAAATTGTCCCCTACACGTTCCAAAAACTTCCTGGATTGTCTGTGCACCACTGTATTTCTCTCCCAGCAGATATCAGGGTGATTAAAGTCTCCCATGAGAACCAGGGCCTGCGATCTAGCAACTTCTGCTAGTTGCCAGAAGAAAGCCTCGTCCACCTCATCCCCCTGGTCTGGTGGTCTATAGCAGACTCCAACCACGACATCACCCTTGTTGCTCACACTTCTCAACTTTATCCAGAGACTCTCAGGTTTTTCTGCAGTTTCATACCGGAGCTCTGAGCAGTCATACTGCTCTCTTATATACAACGCAACTCCCCCACCTTTTCTGCCCTGCCTGTCCTTTCTGAACAGTTTATATCCATCCATGACAGTACTCCAGTCATGTGAGTTATCCCACCAAGTCTCTGTTATTCCAATCACATCATAGTTCCCTGACTGTGCCAGGACTTCCAGTTCTCCCTGTTTGTTTCCCAGGCTTCTTGCATTTGTGTATAGGCACTTAAGATAACTCATCGATTGTCCCTCTTTCTCAGCATGAGCCAGGAGTCCTCCCCTCTTGTGCTCTCCTGCTTGTGCTTCCTCCCAGGATCCCATTTCCCCACTTACCTCAGGGCTTTGGTCTCCTTCCCCCGGTGAACCTAGTTTAAAGCCCTCCTCACTAGGTTAGCCAGCCTGCTGAATAGGATGTGCTCATGTAATTAAAGACTGTATCCTAATACAAACATATTAGGGGGCTGACTTAAGGTTGAAGGGGCAACCTGAATTCTGGCTTTTCCTAATTTCTGAGTGCTTGACTTTGCAACCTTAATGTTCTTTTAGCATAGTTTGTTGAATGTAATATAGACACACTATGCTGAGATATACTCTGCATATACTGATACATGCAGTACTGTGGGATCAAAGATTGTAGCAGAGCATTCAAAATAACATGAATCCTCCTGTGGGTTTCTCCACGTATCTTGTTTTGTCATGTCCATTTCATAGACTGCACATTCTCCGGGCCAAGACCTATATCTCCGTGCTTTACACAGCTGCACATCATAAAAATAACATAACTAATGAGGGTGATTTCATCTACGGTCCCTGCCAAGCCATGTCTTAACACTACCACTGTGCAGACTCACAAGCAAGTGAATGTGTGGAGTCAGAAGTGAGTTATTGATTAACCTTTCTTCCAAGGTTGTTTTTTTATTATTATTATTCTGTATTCACTGGCCAGAGAAACAGGGCAATAAACCCTTTTTTCCATCCCGTTCCTAGTGTGTCTTAGCCAATGAGAGAGGAGTGAACCACGGGGTGGTGTCACTACCTATGAGAAACCCTAGATTAAAAAAATATGCATAGCCATAGCGAGCAGATTCAGTGTGTGAGAGGCAAAGAGACAGATGCAGCCCTTCCAGAGGGTCTAAAAGAGCATGCGCCATTGAGCTGTTGCCTGGGCATTTAGTCGTTATCATTGCAGTTGCAGGTTTGTTGCTTGTTTCAGTGATTTTAAACATAGTTTGGTGTTGAATAGCCTTGCGCATGCTACAGTTTCTAGCTGTACCTGGTGAATAGAGGGTCACCTTTCCATGGGCACAGCCAAGGCTTTGAGAATGGGTCTGCTTGCTGAAAATCTACAGGTGGGGGATCTTGACAATGGATGCAGCTGGCCAGGGAGGAGCAGAGGAAGTGAAAGGATGGTGGATATGGGCTGAATTAGAAGAGGCATCCCTCCACCAGCAGCCATGGAGTGGCATCAGCAGCACGGGTGGCATGGGGAGCTAGAAGGACCAGCTGATGCTGGTATTTAAAGAATTCAAACATTAATTACCATGTGAAAACAAAACTTGTGGAGCGCGGATCCGCTGCTCTATCTCGGCATTTACCTTTCCACCACGTATCTTGCTCCGCCAGAGAACTGGTAGGATTTGGCGGCCAGGGTGGGCGAGCAGATGTGGAGATGGACAGAACTGCTCCAGTATCTCTCCCTGCGAGGGACGGTGCTGGTGCTGAATGAGCTAATCCTGTCCATGCTCTAGCACCAGCTCAACACCCGGAGCCCGGCCCCGGGATCCTGGCCAGGGTCCAGAGGACAGTTCTGGAGTTTTTCTGGCCAGGACTGCACTGGGCCTCTGCAGGGTTCCTGAGTCTTCCCCTGGAGGAGGGAGGACAGGGCCTGGTCTGCCTTCGTAGCCAGGCCCATGTCTTCCACCTCGAGGTCCTGCAGAGACTCCTTTATGGTGGAGGTAGTCCAGCATGGAGCACGCTGGCACACACCTTCCTTCGCCGCCTCTGAGGGCTCCAATACGACCGGCAGCTCTTTTTTCTCCACAGGAGGGGTCTTCCACATTAACTCTCAGAGCTTCTGGCCTTCTACCAAGGCCTCCTCCAGACCTGGAAGCTCTTTTTGGTGACCAGGTCCATTGTGGGCACCGAGGGGGCGGACCTCCTAGCGGAGCCCCTGCTACACAATCCCGATCTACGTGTGCAGATGGCAGTCTCCCTTGGTGTGCCGGAGGCTGGTTCTGGCAGAAACCACCAAGGTCAGAGACCTCCTGGACTATGAGAGAGGGGACTGGGTGGATCCCCATGTGCTCAATCAGTGCATGGGGCTCTCCACCCTTCCGACCCCCCTGCTCGTACTCCAGGAGGTGCGGGTGGCCTTGTCGCCCATTCTCTCATCTTCCTGCAGCGGGCCCTGAGAGAGGGCGCTCCCCGCCCACCCCTCATCCCAGACTCTCCGGACCTTTTTATCGGGCCCCTGTTCCGCGAACCCCCCAGGCTTCCCCACCCCCATACATTGAGCCAGCTGTGTAGCCTGCAGCCGGTTCGCTTCCGAACCATGCCCAGGGACCAACTGTACATGCTTGTGCTCCTCACCCTCGTGTCCCGCCCCAACACCAAATGGCGGGACTACTTACCACCTGTGGAGGGTGAGGAGCCCCGGTGGGCCAGTATATACTCCACCCTGGTCCCATGGCCTGCCGAGGATATCGGTTGGCAGCTCCTTCACGGAGCCGTGAGCACGGGTGTGTACCTGGCGTGGTTCACCCCCATACCTGAGGCCTGCCCCTTCTGCGGTGTGAGGGAGAACCTGGCGCACACCTACCTCGAATGTGCTAGGTTGCAACCCCTATTCCGGCTCCTCCAGAACCTCTTGTTGACATTCTGGTTGCACTTTTCCGCACACCTTGTCATTTTCACACACCCTATCCATGGCCCCACGAACTCATGAGACCTCCTCATCAACCTCTTCCTGGCCCTGGCCAAAGCCACCATCTATAACACCAAGAGGAGGATGCTGGACGGGGGTGTGTGTGTGCTCTGTGACTGTGGGGCTTATTTCCAGTCCTCCCTGGTTTCATGCCTCCAGGCAGAGTTCCACTGGGCAGCGTCCGTTGGCTCCCTTAACACTTTGAGGAGCAGTAGGTGCTGTCCGGAGTTCTCTGCTCGGTGTCCCTCTCTGAATCCCTAGTTTTGAAGCTGTGACCTTCACTCTCGACTCTGTTTTTCATTAGTTGTCTCCCATATTCATTTGGTTCCCGGATCCAGTGAGCCCTCCTACTAGGCTGGGGGAGAAGCCTTTAGAAGTGGACTTCTGCCCGCCCACATCCCGGGATATCCAATAAGGCCTCAATGCAGGGATTGATTAGTCTGCTCTGGCTGCCCTGCTGGCTGGAGCTCTCCCTGCCCTTGGCTGCTACTGCTGTTGGTTGGAGCTCTCTCCCTGGGCTATTGGCTGGCTAGAGTTCCCTTCTCTGGACCGCTGCTGCTAAGTGTGGCGGGGCATTGCTGGCCTCCCGCCCCCCCACTGCCTCAGGAGGGAGAAGCAGGGACCCTGCCACCACCTATGGGTCCCTCCTGCTTGGCTGGATGACTGCTGCTGCTGCTGTGTCGGAGCCACTGCTGCCCTTGAGGAGGAGGAAGAGAAGGACTCCTGCTGAGGGACATTGTGGAGGGGGTTTGTTCACAAACCTGAGTGACTTTTAACATCTTTGCTCCTGGGGTGGTGGCAACTCCCGTTGCTGTTGTAGGGAGCAAGGGGGAGAGGTGTGGAGCCTTCCCCCTCACCCATCTGCTCCCCCCTTCCACCACCGCCCCCTCCACCACCCTACTTACCAACTGGACCTGCTCTTTGCCCCTCCACCTTGGACTGTTTGCAGCAGTGAGCAGCAAGAACTGAGCTACGTGGGCGCAGGTGCCTCCCCACCTTGGATTTACCCCCCCAGCTGCATTTGATTGGTGAGGGCCCCTTCCTGCTGTGCCCCCCAGCCTCCCTGCGTTAGTTAGCCCCTTCCCCCCCTGCAGCCTTCCCTGCCCGTCCCTTGCTGCCCCTTTGTCCCCCCCCCCCCAATTTTCACGTTGACCCTCTGGGTGTTTTCCTTTCTGTTAGTTTGCCTGCCCCACCCCAGCCCTCCAGCCTTTGTAAATTTGCCTGCCCCACCCCAGCCCTTTGGTATTTACTACCCGCCCCGCCCCAAACTTTGGGTTTTGGTTTGGTTGCCTACCCAGCCCTTACACTTGCAGCTCCCTCCTGTGATTTGCCTGCCCCCACTTTTTCCCCTACCTTCCCTTGCTCCCCCCAGCTCAGCCCCCCTTTCTGGTAGGCTTGTGCCTGCCTTCCCTTTCCCCCCCCCCCCCCACTGTTCACAGCCCTTCTGATGATATTGTAGTTCCTCCCCTTCCCAGTGCAGCCAGAGGAGCCGGTATCCCTACCCTGTAACTGTGCCCCCCTTTTCTCCCCTGCATTCCCCCACCGCTGGTGCCCTCCTCCCCTGCCCGCAGCCTAGTGGGGAGTGGTTGCTTCTTCCCTTTCCCCCAGTGCCCCCTGTAGTTCTCCCCTCCCCACGCTGGTACCCCCCTTCTCTGAACACAGTCTAGCAGGGAGGAGTGGTTAGCCCCGTTCCCTCTCCCCCATTCCCCTGCCCCTCATCCCCCTGCCCCTTCCACTGGACCCTCCTCCCCTGCGTATTGCCTAGTGGGAAGGAGCGGCTGCCCCTTGCCCCACCCCCATATTAGCACCTCCTCCTGTCCCTTGCTAATATAGCGGAGGACCCTGCCCCTGTCCCTACTCCTGCCCCTGATAACCCTATGATCCCCCCCTTTGCCACCGCCCCTGCGGCTGACCTCTCGACTGTCACTGGTCCAGACTCTGCTGCTGCCATGGCCGCCCCTTCCACCGGCCAAAAGGGCCAGGGGAACAAAAAGGGCAAAGGCCCTGCCTGGAAGGCAAAACCTCCTGTGGGCGGGGCCACCCTCCCCACTGCGGCCACAACACCTGCCACGGCCCCTCCTGCCCCTGCCATGCCCTCCACCAGCTCTGGGGGCTTTCCACCTCTGGCCCCCAGAGTGTATGCGCAGGTGGCCGCCGCCCCTTCATATGCCACCGTGCCATCCGCCCCAATCACCACCTCCGGTACCATCCCTGGCGGCTGGGGTCCCTTCCCTTCGCTGACCAGGAGGCACGGCGTCCGCTGCCTCCTGGTGCCCACCTCGCCCCACATTGAAACTTATGTGCGGGCATTGGCGGGGGTGGTGGGGTCCATGGCCATCGTGGCAGCCTCCAAAACATACGGGAAGGGTGTGTTCTTTCTGGCGTCAGAGGCCGCCGCTCAGGAGGCTGTGGAGAAGGGCCTGGTGGTGGGGGGCGTGTTCGTCCCCCTAGAACCCCTGGAGGACCTGGGCATACGGGTGGTGTTGACCTCCGTCCCGCCCTTCCTCCCCAACGCTGCCCTGTTGCCTGCCCTCTCCACCCTGGGGAAGCCCATCTCGGTCATCAGCCCTCTCCCACTGTACTGTAAGGACCCCGCCCTCGGTCATGTTCTATCCTTCCGCCGGCAGGTGCAAATCCAACTGCCACCGGGAGCGCGTGACGGAGTGGCGCTCGAGGGGTCCTTCTTGGTGCCCTACCAGGAGACCCATTACCGGGTCCACTATTCAACAGGGGAGGCCCGGTGCTTCCTCTGCCGGGGGACGGGGCACATCCGGAGGAACTGTCCCCTAGCCCGGCACGGAGGGGCATCTTGGACCCCTGAGACCCGGGAGGGCGCCAGCCCTATCATCGCTGGTGAACCTGGTGGCCCAGCTACCGCTGCTGCCCCTCCTCCTCTTGCCACAGCCCGCACTCGGGCCATGGGGACAGCCCCCCCCCCCCACGCCCAGACAAGCAGGCGGGCCTTGCCTCAGTCAGCTGCAGTTTGGCGGGGTCTGTGGAGGAGAGGGTGGCGATATTATTGCCAGGCAAGGCAAAGGGCCCACCAAAGGGGGAGGTTTCCCTTCCCCCTGCTGTCCCGCCCTTGCTGCCCAAGCTCCGGAACCATCACCCTTGCCCCCTGCCCCTGCTGATCAGCCCTCCACCTCCACCTTGGAGGGCTGGGTGCTTGTCCAGAGGAAGCATGGTGCCCACAAATCACGGGCTTGATCCCTCCCCTCCGACGAGGAGAGAGAGGAGGCCCCCCGAAAGATGCTGCGGAGAGCTGATGCCGCTACATCTTCCACCGTGCTCCCTGATGGAGCCCAGCAGGAGGGCCCGGCCGTACAAGCCATGGCAGCAGAGGGAGGCAATACTGCCCCCCTCACAGAATCCCCCCTCGAGGTGGCCTATGCAGGAGTTCCCCCAGTCCCTTTGCCATCTGTGCCCCCCGCCGCCGCCCCTACCAGGGCAATTGTTGCCCTGGTTACCAGCGGGGGGAACCCGGGGCCGCAGGGACCGATTTTAGTTCCATCTTCGAAGTGATCGAGGCCTTGGGTCTAACCCCGATCACCCAGGGGGAGGATGACCCTGTGACGTTGCACCCCATAATGCTTTATGGAAATATGCTTATGAATGTATATATGACATAACTGGAATATGTTTTCTTCTACATAAACCATGTAACATATCTCTAGAACGGTTATGATCTACTGAATCTATTCATCCTGTTTGTATGCATGTATCATTTTTGTATTCTAAGTTATGAATATTGGCTGTGTACTGGTTTGATTTTAAGTAGCCTTAGTAAAGGCTTTGGACAGCTTCTTTAGAAAGGATTTTGCAAATTAAGTGCCCAATCAAGAAATACTTAACGGACAATGGACACTGTAAGGCTCCAATCCACATAAGAAGTCTACTTGAGGATGTTCAAGGTAGCATGTTAACCATGGCTGCTACCTGTAAGTTCTGAGTCATGCGTGGACATTTGACTTGCCCATGTGACTCCAAAACTCCATCTTGTAGCTGGGATTCTACACAGGGGGAGGGAGTGGTGTCCACCCCCAAGAGAAAAGCTATTTAAACCCCTGGGAGATCCCTCCATTTTGTCTTCAGCGGCTCAAGAGGTAGCCTTTCCACCCCCAAAGGATACCTGAAAGAAACTGGAACAAAGGACAGTAACCACGGGGGTGTGAGTGATTGCTGGACCCAGACTTGAAGGAGATAGTCTGTAAAAGGAAGCTTACTGGAACAACTCTGAAGGTGAGGTTTTATCTGTATTCAGTTTTCTTACTGTATTAGACATAGACTTGTGTATTCTATTTTATTTTGCCTGGTAATTCACTTTGTTCTGTCTGTTACTACTTGGAACCACTTAAATCCTACTTTATGTATTTAATAAAATCACTTTTAACTTATTTAACCCAGAATATGTATTAATACCGCGCGGGTGGGGGGGGGGGAACAGCTGTACATATCTCTCTATCAGTGTTATAGAAGCTTTATACAGGGTAAAAAAGATTTATTTGGGGTTTGGACCCCATTGGGAGTTGGGCATCTGAGTGTTAGAGACAGGAACATTCCTTAAGCTGCTTTCAGTTAAGCCTGCAGTTTGTGGAACCGTGGTTCAGACCTGGGTCTGGCTCAAACCAGGCAGGGCACTGAAGTCCAAAGCTGCCAGGGCAAGAAAGTAGGGGCAGAAGTAGTCTCAACACATCAGTTGGCAAGCCCCAAGGGGGTTTCTGTGATCCAACCTATCACACCTCCCCTCCCAAAGGAAGGAGAGCACCTGGTGTCTCCTACAGCCCTGGGTGTTTAATGTAGCAAAGATGGTCACTTTCATATGGAGGGCTGGGGTGGATCCTCACGGGCAGGGTGATCGACAGCCTCCAGTGGGCCCCGTAACAACCTGGTTTTGACCTTGAAAGTCAATAGGGAGTCCCCAAACTTGCGGCCCCACCGGTAGGCCGCGATGTCTTGCCTCCCGGTCCCTCTCCCCTCCCACAAAAGGGCCTTCACGGCCTGGAGGATGCAATGAAAGTCCCCCCCAGTGCTGGAGGGCGAGCTGCACCTTGCCCTTCGAGCCACAAGTGTCTGTTAGGAAGCGGCGCGGCTCATCCCTCAGCACAGAGGGGGACGCGGCAGCAAATCTGCTGCCGTCATTTGGTGGAGCCCCTGAGAGGACCTCACAGCCTGCGGAGATGGGCAAACAAGGGGCTGAGCCCTGGCATGACTGCGCTGGGCAGCCCATCCCCATCCCCGGTAAGGGAGGGGGCAGCGGAGGGAATAGTGCAGCCCCCCACAGTGTTGGGAAGGGAAGACACGAAAACTGCCCCTTGAGGGTTGTCCATGGGCAGTGGAAATAAGACAACCTCGGGGGCGGCAGCAGCATGGGAAGAGGGGTGAGGGGTGGTCAATGTATTGGAGGCAGGAGCGGGGCCAGGAGCGGGTTCAGGAGCAGGGACTAAAGCGGGAGTGGAGACTGAGGCTTGGGCTGGGGCAGGAGAGGGGACTGGAGCAAGATCAGGGGCAGGGATAGGGGTGGGAGCGGGGACAGAGTTGGGTTTTCAGTCCTCTCGACCGGGGTTTGGGGCCAAGGGGACGGGGTGGGAGAGGGGCCTTCGCTGACGCTGGACACAGGAGTTGCAATAAATGTGTCACCCACAGCCATGGCATCAGGCATGATGGAGTCTTCAGTGGGGCCCCCCTCCAGAGGGGAGGCTAGTCCCTCTGTCCAGGTGGTGGAGGGTACGCCCACAGGCTCGGGGCCCGGCCATTCGGCATTGGCTGTCGCCCCAAGGGGCTCAGTGGCCTCAACTGGGGTGCCAGCTGCGGCCGGGTAGATAGGTAGGGCCAGGGGCACCCCAAGGACTAGAATGGGGGCGACAGCTTGGGGTGAGGGGCAGGGAGGAGGGGGCAGCGGGACTAAGCCGCCGCCCAGATCGAGGACTGCTGGCGGTGGGTCTGTGATGGGTTGGATCACAAAAACTCCTTTGGGAACTGGCACTTGATGTGCCCAGATTACGTCTGAGCCTGTTTCCCTGGAAGGTTGGGACTTCAGTGTCCTGCTTGGTTTGAGCCAGACACGCTAGTCTGCTACAAACACAGACCCTGATCTAAACAACATCCCCCAAAAGCTGCAGGCTTAACTGAAAACAGCTTAAGAAGTGTTCCCGTCTCCAGCATTCAGATGCTTAGCTCCCCATGGGGTCCAAACCACCAAGTAAATCCGTTTTACCCTGTATAAGCTTTAAACTCATAAATTGTTTGCCCTCTATGACACTGATAGAGAGATATGCATAGCTATTAACCCAGACTATCTATTAATACGTGGGGGGCAAACTAATAAGTAAAAAGTGATTTTATGAAATACAAAAAATAGGATTTAAGTGGTTCCAAGTAATAACAGACAGAACAAAATGAATTACCAAGCAAAATAAAATAAAATATGCAAGTCTAAGCCTAATACAGTAAGAAAGTGATTACAGATGAAATCTCACCCTCAGAGATCTTCCAGTAAGCTACTTTTACAGACTAGCCTCCTTCTAGTCTGGGTCCAGCAATCACTCACACCTCTATGGTTACTGTCCTATGTTCCAGTCTCTTTCAGGTATCCTTTGGGGGTGGAGAGGCTACCTCTTGAGCCAACTGAAGACCCAATGGAGGGGTCTCCTAGGACTTTATATAGTTCCTCTCTTGTGGGTAGATACCCCTCCCTCCCCCATGTAGAAACCCAGCTACAAGATGAAGTTTTGGAGTCAGATGGGCAAGTCACATGTCCATGCATGACTCAGAACTTTACAGGTGGCAGCCATTGTTCACATGCTACCTTGAACGTCCCCAGGTAGACTTCGTATGTGGATTGGAGTCTTCCAAGGTCCATGGTCCGTTAAGTGCTTCTTGATTGGGCACTTAACTTGCAAATTCCTTTCTAAAGAAGCTGCCCAAATGCTTTACTAAGGCTACTTAAAATCAAACCAGTGCACAGCCAATATTCATAACTTCCAATATAAAAATGATACACTCATACAAATAGGATGAATAGATTCAGTAGATCATAACCTTTACAGCGATATGTTACATGGCATATGTAGCATAAAACATATTCCAGTTATGTCATATATACATTCATAAGAATATTTCCATAAAGCCTTATGGGGTGCAATGTCACAGGGGGGTACTCAGTGATCTTCCTGCAGGAGACCCACACGGCTCCAGCCATCGCGGCTAGCTGGAGTGGGTGGACGGGGTTTATATCAGCCACATCAGTGCCCATTCAGCTGGGGTGGCCACCCTGTTCTCCCCTAAGCTATGGCCCGAGTTGCTGGGGGTCACCGAGGTCATGCCAGACTGCCTGCTGCACGTCCAGGCCCACGTAGGAGGCTGGCGTTGAAGTACATCAACGTCTGTGCCCCAAACGCGGGCCCGGACCGGGTGCATTTCTTTCGGCAGGTGGCAGCCTTCCTCGGCACTCTGGATCCTCACGAGTGCCTGGTCCTGCACGGGAACTTCAACACCATCCTCGAGGACTGGGACTGCTCAGGGCGTGGCCCATCACTCCCTGGTGGATGTCTGGTGTGACTACCACCTCGACAACTATACCACCTTCACTTATGTCTGGATGGAGGACAATCAGTCGTGCCACTCCCAGTTGGACCAATTTTATTTATCAGGTTTCCATCTGGTCCAGGCCCACACCTCCAGCATTCGGCCGGCTCCGTTCTCAGATCACCACTTGAAAGTAGGATTTAAGTGGTTCCAAGTAGTAACATGCAAGCCTATGCTTAATACAGTAAGAAGACTGAATACAGATAAAACTTCACCCTCAGAGGTGTTCCAGTAAGCTTCCTTTTGCAGACTAGTCTCCTTCTAGTCTGGGTCCAGCAATCACTCACACCCCCAGCTGAAGACAAAACGGAGGCGTCTCCCAGGGGTTTAAATAGACTTTCTCTTGTGGGTGGACACCTTTCCCTCCCCCTGTGTAGAATCCAGCTACAAAATGGAGTTTTGGAGTCACATGGGCAAGTCACATGTCCATGCATGATTGAGTTCCTTACCAGCCAAGCCACATTCCTGGGAAAGCTCAGAGGTGGATTGGCATCTCCAAGTTCATTGTTGGCTTAAGGGCTTCTTGATTGGGCAGAGAAAAGTGGAAGCAGAGAAAGAACTGACAGGAAGAGGATGCAATGCATGACAGTTCGTTAGCAAGAGTTAGGCTAACTGTAACCCTAATAACGTGAGATTTGTAGAAGCGAGGAATGTGTGAAGCGAGTGGGAAAGAACTGTGTGAGAAGTTGTTGCGACCTTGTGTAGATAATATGGAATGTAGACTAAGAGTCTACATTAGTGAGCAAAACAAGATATCAGAATGACCTATGTATAAACAAAATGCAACTGTTGCTCATTATTGTCTGTAACAAAAGGTATAAATGCTTGCTGTAATTGTTTACCTGTTGAGAGACCTGCTTAGCTCTCTCCCTCTGAGCAATTGTGAGAGTTAATAAAGCATCTGACTTGCTGTACCTAAACAAATAGTGAGAACTCTGTTTTTCTCCGACAATTTGGGGGCTCGTCCGGGATGGCAACGCCCGCAGAGGCACCGGCAGCTGCTATGGATCGTTCCCCTTCGAACCCCATGGCGCCACAATAGAGGTAGGAGACCTTTTGAAATCTCTATTGGGGTGTCGGAGGAGGACTGTCCGTGGGGCCGTCTGTCCCTGTTGGGCTCACACCATCCGAACTTATTGACTGTGCAGCAAGGTCAGATGCTGAGCGGCTTAGGGGAATTGTTGCCGCCCCCTGTATGCATATGCGAGGTGCATAGGTATGCACCGGTGTTGAGGGGTTGTTACCGCCTCAGGAGGGGTTTTTACCGCCTCGAGTGATGCATCGAGGTACTTGGGAATAGTACCTGGAGGTACTTGGGAATAGTACCTGGAATAAGGCCTTGGGGGGTGTGTGTGTGTGTGTACCAGTGTGAATTGAGTGTTACCGGAAGACGCCCAGAGTATTCTGCGAAGTCTTTTGGCTCGTGACCAGAACTACTCTAACGCAAGCCCGGTAACTAGAGGATCTTTTAGGAGATCCGACCCACGGTGGGCTAACTCGGCCTGGCATCGTCCGGCGAGGAGGCTACCTGGGTCTAGGAGTGTGTGAACCCATCTTCCCTCCCCCTTTTCCTCTCCGTGTGAGCCACTGACAGTCTGATCATCTCACTGGATGCAACAGAGTAAGCGGTGCCGTCTCTCTGAGACTAGCCGACGCTCTTTGCTGAAGGGAGGTGTAGGAGGGTCGTGGCCATCCTCGTTAGTCTCTCCTGTGTGAATATCCTGTAGGGAGAGATCCTTAGTTTATGTGCCGCTAGCGCGGACAGGGCATCCTCCTCCCTGTGTGTGTGATTGGAAAATGGGTGGGGGACAGTCTAAGGATTCCCTCTCACCCCCTAAGGGTACCCCATCTTATTTCATGTACGTACATTATGGTCCTAAAACCTGCAGGTATTTAGAGAATTGGAATCATTACACGCCTGCAAATCCAGCTAAACAATGCCCACTAGAAGGTAACTTCAATCTAGATAAGATCATACATCTCAGAGGAGCTTTTAATCACCAAAAAGC